>NW_028300402.1:102419-209182 GCF_049724085.1 Artemia sp. Qi Xiang Cuo | reverse complement strand
ATTAGAAAAGAGTGGTTTCCTTGCAAAAAATTACATTTAAATATCTCCGAGGGAGGGGGGAGCAGAGAAAAGAGTTGTTTCATTGTAAAAATTACATTTATATATCACCGAGGGAGATAAATTTAAAACATTGTTTGAGGGTGAGGGGGTAATATCTCACCGAGATAAGTTCATAGTGTGATTAACAAGGACTGAAAAATGAATAAATAGAAAGGTAGGAAAAAACGCTTACATTTTTATATCCCAGCTGCACTTGGGTGCCAGATGGCCCGGGTAGTGCGTGTTGGAGGGTGGACGGGGCGACGTCGCTATGTTCTTGCGCGACTGGGCCGGCTATTTCACGATCTTGCATAGCTTCGGCATTGTAGTTATCCGTCCACTCTCTCTTTAACTTTCTGCCAGGCTGCATTGGGGCTGGCACTGATGGGGCTGTCTCGTCATCTCTGGCTTTCTTGGAAGGAGGGGGCACGCATTCTTCATAATTTGCCTTAAAAAGAAGAGAAAAAATTAGTTTCAAAATAATTTGCCCCTTTTTATAGAAAGAAAGTTAGTACTCCCCTAACCTAACCTAGCCATAATTTTGTCTAGAAAACATTTGTCTCAAAGAAGCCCCTCCCCCCCCAGTTTAATTAATGCAAAAGTTAAAATTTATGAGAAATATAATAAACTCAGGAATCAAATGCTATTCAATTTACGCATAATCAAGTTATTTATTCTTTTTCTTAAAAATCCCGGGCCCTTTTCAGTAAAGCAAAATTCAAATTTCCGATGAAGACGCTATGATGTTAATTTGATCAAAATTATTCTTTTTCTGTGAGACCTTTTGGTTAAACCGCTAACGTAAGGATTATGAGGCCGGATGTACTTTTAAAAGGGTGACAGTAATTATCACCTGTTTAAATCATAGCGGAAATGTTTAAGTCAAGCTAGCGGCGGCTTAAATAGAAACGGTTTATTAATAGCTAAGGGTTTTCACTTTATATAGAAATAGAGAAAGCAATAATTATTTCGATAAAAAGATTATTATTTCTTTTTGCGATATTTTGGGGTTTTAAACACCGGGGTGATGGAGGGGGAGGGTGTGAGACCATAATGCGCAAATAGGTTTTGTCTTTACTTCCATCCTGATTATATAGGCCTGAGCTTAATTAGAGCATCCTTGTGTTTTAATTTGACAGTCGACTAGTTCAATTCACCGCGGTTGTAAGCACGACAGGATGATAGCTAATTTTATGCCTCACATTGGAGTCTTGTGTCAAAACAGAACGGCATTTTCACTAAAAATTTACAGAAGTCAGCGGTCACTTTAGCTGGAAATATAGAAGGAAGGATAATTATTTTTTTTTGCGAGAATTTGATTGTAAAACAATGGTGGGAGGCGGGGGATTTAGCTGGAAATATAGAAGGAAGGAAATTAACAAAAAAGTATTTCTTTTTGCGATATTGGGGGGTTGTAAGACAAGGGGGGCGGGAGGGCGATATTGTTAAACCCTAATTCGAAAATAACTTGTTTCTCTACTTCCACACAGGTTGTGTAGGTCTTAGCTTAATTATTGCATCATTGTGTTTTAATTTGACGGAAGAATAGTTCCATTGACCGCGTTTGTAAGCCGGAAAGGATGATAGCTAATTATAGGCCTCGCGCTGGAGTCTTGTGTCAAATCAGAGCGAGCTAATAACAACAGAGCGATGGATGTCTCAGTTAGAGAAAAGATTACAATTGAGAAAAGTCAAACTTTAACAAAAAGAGAATTATTTCTTTTTTGCGAGAATTTTGGTTGTAAAACAAAGGTGGATGTGGTTAGGTTTTGAGGGTAAAAGAATATATTTTATGTTTTCCATTTATTTTAATGATTTTTCTATGGTTTGGGGGGGGGATGGGGGGTAACTGAATAGAAGGACTTGGTAGCTGAATAGACCGGAGGAGGTCCAAGGAAAATTCAATTGAAAATAAAAAATGTAAGTACATTGAAAAGCGCGGCTGTCAATGCTTATAGAGAGTTAGATTTATCCATTGTTGCTTACACAGCGTCAAAATACTTTCTGATAATTAAATCACATTACATGTCCGTTATATACTAAATCACAAGGGTGAATTGTTATGTAACGGGGAAAATCATATGTAAGCAGGTCTCTGATTGGCTGAGAAGGAGGATGTATCCGACTCGCTGATTGGCTGAGAAGGAAACACGTGATCTAACTGTTTCCGGGAAAGTCATAACATTTGACTCGAGAGCAACAACAACAAATACTATTTCTGGACACCATGACATTCACGATCGATTACGCAATCAAGTTCTCGGAAATTCACTTCCCCCTCGAGTCCTAGATCAATAACATTGTTCCCGTTAGAATTCAATGCGCATGTGCAACCTTCGCCCCGGAGTTATTACACATAGAAACATCAAATAAATCGACCTTGGAAAAAGAGGTCATTGACCCCATTAGCCACGTATTCTCCCTAATGACTCTATGCCCATATTAGGAGCCCTGTCAGTATTCTATGTCCATATAAGGAGCCCTGTTTGTACCTCCTGACCCCTCTCTACTGACAACCCCCCTGCCTTCTCAAGACCAGAACATAACTGAGACTTTACTGAAAAAAAAATGACCGTGGATTGTCAGTGGAATTTATGGAGAACGATATATATTCCTTAAAATAAAAAATTGGTAAAAAAAGTGAGGAAAAAAGTTTGTTGATTATTTAAGTAAAAAAAGGTGAAAACATTTGAGCATGTTTTGTTTTCAGTAAAGTGCAAACTCTGCTCAGGTCTTGAAAAGGCATGGGGGTTATCGTCCGTACTAATGTTAATTTTTGCTTGTTTTGAGTTTGACTTAGCTATTTATTCTACTTTCTGTTCGTTTTGAGTTTTATTTATTTACTGATGGTGATTTGTGGTAGTTTTACGCTTGGATGATTACTTTACTTCATTTCTGCCCTTTTTTGGCTTATGGAGCTCTTTACTTTTCTATGAAAAGCTTTTTTTGTGAAAAAAGTTTTTTTTTTAGATGAATTTCTGTTCGTTTTTTTATTGACAGTCATTTTCATACAAAAAATATTTTACATATTTTCGTTTTTTTTCTGGAAGAATTCATATTTTTGCAAAATTGTGGAGGTTCGATATGCCCAATATTCAATAGGACATAGTTACTGGGCTATTCTACTATGCTGAACAAAATAGATGTCTAAAAATTTTGATTAGATTTGCTTGGGAAATGCATGAGCTTGAGTGACAGGTCGATTGCCCTCCAATCTCTTTTTACTCTTAGAAAGGACTCTAGATCTTTTTATTTTGTATCGAATTAGCTCCTTTAAATGTTTCATTGATATTTCTAGCTATTATAGAGTGGTGCTGCCTATGATATTGCTTATATCCCTTTTTGAAAACATGCATGTATACAGTTTTTTCGTTTAATTGGAACACCCCCTAAATGCTTCCTAGAAGTTTCACCTTAATACTCTAAGCGTCACTAGTTACAGTAACTGCAGTTGTAGTACTAAAAGTATACACATAGTGCCTTCTGGCTAGTTCAAAATCCCCCAGAACTTACTCTTAAAGATCTGACTTAATAATATAAATTGTTCTCGGGATATTGCTTTGTCACCTTTCTGTAGGTTAACATGTTAATAGTTTGTTTTTATTTAGTTTAACGTCTGACTAAGTATTTCCTATATTTGATTACTGAAGATCTTGTTATATTCTCTTTGAACTATTGGCTACAAAATGGCTGTCTCATAATTTCGATTTAATATGTTAGGGAAAAAGAGGATATCAGGGAGAGGGGAGGGGGGGGGCTATTTTCGCTCCATTACGCTTGACTCTTAAAATGAAACTAGAAGTATGCATTTCCAATCAAATCAGCCTCCTCTAAAGTTCACAAGACCACCTCTTCATAAACACCTTACATCCCCGGGGCATCACTTACAACCCTTATCCCCATACTTTGGGGGGTTGTGTCAACTACAAAGACCGTGTTATGAGATATGTGGCCTTTTTTTGAACAAATGGCTATATTAGAATTTCCAAATCGGATGTATTGGGGGAAAATATGACGTGGGGAGGGGTATAGCTGCCCTTCAATAAATTTGACTCTTAAAAATAGCTCTTCAAAATTCGATTTCCAATCCAATTAGCCCCCTCCAAAGTGTATACGACCCCCGTTTCCATAAAAACCTTAAATGCCCTCAGAGTAAACCTTACGACCTTTGCCCTGAGGACCATGAGGGGGTTCTCATCCTCAAAGACATAATTTATGGACTTTTAAACTGCGTCAGACAAAATAACTATCTCGAGATTTTGACTGGAAGTGTTTGGGGAAATGATGGGCGTGGGGGGTGGTTACCCTCCAATCACTTTTGACTATTAAAGAAGGCACTAGCCCTTTCAATTACCAACCGACTAAGCCATTTTTGAAGTTTCTATGACAAAAATGGCCATCTTAAAATTACTATGAGATGCGTTTCTGGAAAATACGACGTGTGTGGGGGGGGAGGGGCTATTTGTCTTCTAATCACTTTGACTCTTAAAAAGAGCACTATAACTTCTGATTACCAATCCAATGAGCCCTCTTTGAATTTTATACGACCACCGTTTCTATAAAAACCTTATGTGCCCCCGGGGCGTAACTTGCAACCCTTGACCTAAGGGATATATGGGGGGGGGGGGTTATCTTCAAAGACAAAATTTATGGACCTTTTAACTACACTGAACAAAATGGCTATCTCAAAAATGATGATTGAATATGTTTGGGAAATGATTTGTTTATGGGAGGGGACTGGATGACCTCCAATCACTTTTGACTGTTAAAGAGGCCAGTAGAGCCTCTGATTACCAATTAAATGATCCCCCTTCCTATAAATAACCTTATATCTCAAAATGGCAAAACCTTACAACCCTTGCTCTGAGGGTTGTGGGGGAGGGAGGGTGTCATTCTCAAAGTCATAATTTCCAGACCTTAAAACTACACTGAACAAAATGGCTATCTCAAAATTTTGATTGGATGTGTTTGGGGAAGTGATTGACGTGGGGGAGGGGGAGCTTGCTGCCCTCCATGAGCTCATTTGAAGTTCCTATGCCATTTCTTTCTATAAGAAGTGCCCTGGTTAAAAAAAACAATATATTGTGCCCACATCGCTCTTCACTTAGGCAGCGCTATCGCGCTGCCCATGATATTTTTTCTTGAAATTTCAATTATACAGCACTGGCTGATAAGTGCTGATTAGACCAGGTATGTCCCCCCTAAAATCCAGTCTACGGGCGCCCATGGACACTACTACCCAGTATAGGGTCTGTTTTATCTTTTCCTGAGTTGAAAAAATGTTCAATTTTTTGTTCAGTTTTGAAAGAAAGAGAGATTTTGTTTTTAATATTCCTAGTTTGCCTCTAAGTTTTAAGATGTATGGTAAAGCGGTGAAAGTTTTGTTCTCAATTGCCGGAATAACTGAATCAAGTGGGACGGGCTCCCTTTTTTCTTGTTTTATCTTTTTTTTAATCGTCTATCTATAAATAAATGAATCAATAAATTTTATGAAATAAATTCTAAAAACTTATAAACATAAATAAAAAAAAAGAAAAATTATTTAATAAAGTTATAATTAAATAATATTTGGAAAAATAATTAAAATAAATCAAATAAATTCATATCTAATAAATTTCAATAAAAACAAATGTTACTACGTTATAAACCGCTAACAAACTTAAATTAAAAGAACAATCAGAATAAGTAAATCCAACGACGGTAAATCATCGAGTCTGCAAGGAGAATTCTCTTTTTCAAAGATGCCGGTTGAAAGTGGCGGTCGAACCTCATGTAACTTTATGAATGAAATTCCAATGACGGTGAATCATCGAGTTTGCAAGGAGAATTGTCTTTTTCAAAGATGCAGGTTGATGCGATAAAGACAGCTACGAAATGGACTTATAAGCTATGGGTGAGGTTGCCCTTTGGTACTAGTAAAGCGTACAAGTCGATGTGCTTGTGAATATCACACGGAAATAATTGTTCAAAGAAGCTCACGATCTGAAGAAGCCTACGAACAAATATTGCATTCTTGACTCACCATAAATTTCATTACGGAATGTAATAATAATAATAATAAATTTATTATAAGCCAAAAATAGGCCATACAACACAGTATTCTTAATTACACTCCACAAGAAAAATAGCATAAAATCTAACTTCTCCCCCTCCAAAAAAAAATAAATAAATAAAATAATTAAACAAATAAAATAAAATGAAATAAATAAATCAATAACTAAAAGAAAATAATAATAACAAATAAATAATAATCAAGTTTCACTTATTGCTGTCAACGCTTCATTTACATATTTACATAACTGCATGATTTTCGTTTTTCACAGTCGTCTTCAGGATCCCCGGGAACTCCAAGCTACCACCCTCAAAATACTTTCCCCTTAACAGAGAAAGTTGCTGGCACTCGGCGAGAATATGGGCCACATCTTCAATACCTATATTACATCTGGGGAAACAGTAATCCGCATCGAAAAAGTATGCAATGTGGCTTAGCAATAGGGGAGGGGGGGGGTCTTTTGTATTAGCATTGCATTGAGAGATCAGTAAAAAAATTATTAAAAAAGTATTTACAGGTAATAATTAAATAATAAGGTTGTGGCCAGGGGCGTAATTTCAGAAAAGTCCTGGGGGGAACTTCAAAAAGTTTTTCCACGTCATTGCGGAAAATTATGCAGATTCCCTTAAAAAAAATTAATTTTCTATTATATTTACAACTTAGAAACAGTGGCAGATCCAGGATTTCCGGGGGAGGGGGGGATTGACGCGCGGTTGCCAAATAAAATTATACTCTTGTCTCGAATACTTCTAGCTGTAGCCAAGGCCAGGGCATTGCTAGCAATTTTTCTTTAGAGGGGAGGGGGCGACGAAACTGTGCCGACAGAAATCGACATTGCACCTACGAATTTCTCAAAGAAAAGAAAAAAGGCATGGATCTTTTAACGTTTTTTTTCAATAATTACAAGCAAATGATTTGAAAGCAAATATCTCAGCTGTGAAGTGGCGAAAACTTCGATAAATTAACTATATCGTTATGGTTTTCCTGAGCATTTTTTGATTCTGAATATTTTTGGTTTCCCCTCCAAAATCGACCCCCCTCCCTTGCCTTTAAAAATGGAGGAAGGGGGGGCCGCTGAGCCTTCCCCTTGAGGCAGATCCCGTTTATTTTCGATTCTGAGCATTTTTTATTTTCCCTCCAAAATTGACCCCCCCCTCCCCTACCCTCAGAAATGGGGGAAGGAGGGGCCGCTGAGCCTTCCCCTTTAGGCAGATCACGCTGTATTTTCGATTTTGAGTATTTTTTTTTTCCCTCCAAAATTGACCCCCCCTCCCCTGCCCGCAGAAATGGGGGAAGGATGGGCCTCTGAGCCTTCCCCTTGAGGAAGATTCCGTTTATTTTAGATTCTGAGTATTTTTGGTTTTCCCTCAAAAAATTGACCCACCCCCTCCCAAAATTGACCCCCCACCTCCCCTGTCCTCAGAAATGGGGGAAGGAGGGGCCGCAGAGCCTTCCCCTTGAGGCAGATAAAGTTTTAGTTTTGATTCTGAGCATTTTTGGTTATCTCTCCAAAATTACCCCCCCCCCTCAGAAATGGGGGAAGAAGGGGTCTCCGAGCCGTCCCTGTGAAGCAGACCACAGTTATTTTCGATTGTTCTATTTATTTTTATTGTCAGTATAATTTTATTTTTAACTTGGGCGCCAGATTCAAAGGTAAATATAAACCTTTGCTGAAACCGGATCTAGCTTACAGGATCAAAGCTTTGATACTTTAGCTCCTCAGCTTCCAGAGTCCAAGCGCCCAGGATCAAAAAAGAGCTTTAGACTCAAAAAACTGATTTAACCATCTTTTATAAATATTATTTGAAAAAAACTACGTTTTCTAAAGAGTTAAAGAGGCTGAGTTACAAGGTCGAACCTTAAAACGTACAGGGATTAGGAGGCACAGTTGGGGGGCTGCCGCCCCCAAGCAGCCTTTAAATAAAAAAAAAGTGTTTTAAACTGAAAGTAAGGAGCGACATTAAATCTTAAAACGAACAGAAATTATTCCGTATATGAAAGAGGCTGTGCCCTCCTCAACGCCTCGCTCTTTACGCTAAAGTTTTTATTGTTTAAAAAAAGAGTTGTGAGAAAGTCAAACTTTAGCGTAAAGACCGAGGCGTTGAGGAGGGCACAGCCTCTTTCATATACGGAATAATTTCTGTTCGTTTTAAGATTTAATGTCGCTCCTTACTTTCAGTTTAAAAAACATTTTTTTGTATTTAAAGGCTGCGAAAGCGGGGATTTGGGGGCGGCACCCCCCCAACTGTGCCTCCTAATCCCTGTACGTTTTAAGGTTCGACCTTGTAACTCAGCCTCTTTAACTCTTTAGAAATGTAGTTTTTTTCAAATAATTTCTGCACGTTTTTGTACAGTTTATTACTTATTATTGCTTGACTAACTGTTAGCTGATCGTGTAAGGAGTTGAAGTTGGGGGGCTGCCGCCCCCAAACCCCCGCTCTTGAACATTCTTGTGTTAAGGCTTTTAATTCCTGAATACTCAAATCACGTCGTACAGGGTGCCTGCTAATCCCTGTACGTTTTAAGGTTCGAACTTGTGACTCAGCCTCTTTAACAGCCCCCCCAACTGTGCCTCCTAATCCCTGTACGTTTTAAGGGTTGACCTTGTAACTCAGCCTCTTTAACTCTTTAGAAAACGTAGTTTTTTTCAAATAATACACCTAAACAGGTTAGACATGCTTTGTTATGAAAATTGACGCGCAGATATTTTCATAACAAAGCATGTCTAACCTGTTTATCTGTATTATTTGAAAAAAACTAAGGTTTTTCGTAAATCTAAATTCGGGGGACAATTTTTTCGGTCTGAAAATATCAAAAGGCCCTAACAGGTCGAATTCTGCTTCGAATGAGTCCTCATTCAACCGGATCCGTTGCCAACTGTGGCCTGTAGGCGTGGCTAAGAAAAAAAAAGAAATGAATATTAAGTGGCTATATTTGGTTTTCTGAAAACAGGGAAGGAGTGATCGGATTGAGCTGAAATTTAGAGTATAATCTCCCGGGCCCTAGGAAAGCTTAACCTCTAAATTTCAGCCCAATAGGACAATGTTAATGGGGGGCTGTGGTGGGTGGGTCGAAACTTCCGGCCCAGTTTACCCCATGAAGATAAAGTCGGAGGAGGATGAAATTTTGCAAGTTTCTTAGTTTGAGCTTGGGCTACAAAATGCGATTACCGCCGTCTCTCTGCGACCTCTAGGACCTGAAATCGCTTAACATTGTGGTGGGTCGCCTCTTTATAGAGGCACAAGTGTGCCTCCTTGATAAAAAAAAACAAGCCTAACCACAATAATTCATACTTATATTTTTGGCCAAATAAGTATTCAAATAATCAATTTATTGTCAGTATAATTTTATTTTTAACTTGGGCGCCAGATTCAAAGGTAAATATAAACCTTTGCTGAAACCGGATCTAGCTTCCAGGCTCCAAGCAACATTTACTTTAGCGCCCAAGAACCCATCGCGCCAACAGCTCCAAACTTGGAAGATAAATACAAGCACACCCAAGTATCAATTCATAAAACCAAATTTTAAGTTATTTTACCTTTGGTACAGCAAATTCTTCTTTCTTCTTTAAATAGCGATTTTTACTGGACGCAAAGAAGAAAAAGCGCAAGGAACTCGCGAACTCGCAAAATCCCATGCGATCTGGTGTTTATTTACCTTTGAATCTGGCACCCAAGTTAAAAATAAAATGATAGTGACAATAAATTGATTATTTGAATACTTATTTGGCCGACAATATAAGTATGAATTATTTTTCACTTAATAAAAACACTGTATAGGGCATCATAAGCCCAAGCAAGGCCAACGTTGCATGCATGTAATACAAGCATTTTTAATTTATCAGAACCCAAAAATGAATGACATATTTGAAATATTTCTGAACGCCCAGAAAGAACCCAAAGTTGATCTCTCCTGTAACTTGATATGTCTCTGCGAAGTCTATTTGCCGACAGAAATCATATATCATATCCAAAACTAGCAAATCACAGATGGTGCGGGTATACACAAAAGAATTCTACTGAGGGGGAGCCGGATTTCCCGCCATTATTTAGTAACAAACAGAAATCAAATAAAAAAACATTTTTTTTTCAGCTGAAAGTAAGGAGGAACATCAAAACTTAAAACAAACAGAAATTATTACGTGTATGAGGGGGGGGGGGGTCGCACCCTCCTTAATACCTCGCTGTTTGCGATGAAGTTTGCCTTTTTGTCCCAGTTCTTTAAAACTACTCATAAAACACAAGGACCATTTAATTGGAATAATAACCCTTCTAAAATATTCTAGAAAAGTCAAAATTTAGCGTAAAGAAAGAGGTATTGAGACAGGAGCAACTCCCCTCATGCAGCACACCCAAGTATCAATTCATAAAACCAAATATTAAGTTATTTTACCTTTGGTGCAGCAAATTCTTCTTTCTTCTTTAAATAGCGATTTTTACTGGAGGCAAAGAAGAAAAAACGCAAGGAACACGAGAACTCGCAAAATCCCTTGCGATCTGGTGTTTATGTAAAAAAAGTTCTTTGTGATCCAGCACTGAATGAAATATTTTTAACATTTGTAATACCTAATATTTATCTTTCCGCTAACATGATATGTCTCTTTGAAATGCTTTTTGCCAACAGAAGTAAAATCTCCCCTCCTGTAATTTGATATGATCTATCTTTGTTTGGGTTCATGGGCGCTGGGCAACTAGTTTTGTTAAATAAAAAAGTCGCTTGCCGACACAATGCACTTGCTGACATACATTGCATATATCTTTGTGACTCGTAGAATTCTTTTGTGTATAGCCACACCATCTGTAATTTGCTAACTTTGGATATAATACTTGGCTACAGACGACAAAGACATTTCGCAGAGAAATATGAAGTTACAGGAGAGATCAAGTTTGGTGTCTTTCTGGGCGTTCAGAAATATTTCAAATATGTCATTCATTTTTGGGTTCTGATAAATTAAAAATGCTTGTATTACATGCATGCGGGCGTTGGCCTTGCTTGGGCTTATGATGCCCTATACAGTGTTTTTATTAACTGAAAAATAATTCATACTTATATTTTCAGCCAAATAAGTATTCAAATAACCAATTTATTGTCAGTATAATTTGATTTTTAACTTGGGCACCAGATTCAAAGGTAAATATAAACCTTTGCTGAAACGGGATCTAGCTTCCAGGATCAAAGCTTTGATACTTTAGCTCCTCAGCTTCCAGAGTCCAAGCGCCCAGGATCAAAAAAGAGCTTTAGACTTTGGGCCTGGGAGCATATCCTCAAAATTTTAGCTCAATCCGATCCTTCCTTCCTTATTTTTAAAAAACCAAATGTCAAGTTTTGTGGGTATTTACTTACGTCAAAAATAGATAATAGATGCTAGAATAATATGTCCGTAAGTGTCTCTTTGGTACAATGGTCGCTGTTCCTGACTGTCAGGTGGGAGATACGGGTTCGATTCCCTGTCAGAGAAAATTTTTCATATACTGAATTTAAAGTTTAAAAAAGAAACTCAGTTTCTTTTTTAAATGCAATCTATTACTTGTATTTAAAAAAGATGTAAAGACGGAAAAAAATGTTTTTTATTTGATTTTTGACTGTTACAAAATATTGCCGAGAAATCTTGCTCCCTCTTCATGGACTATTCTTCTCGTGTTAAATAGTCCCCCACTCCAGCCAGAAAAATTCTCGCGGTCAGCGTTACATGAATTTTTTTTTGGAGCGCACTGTCATATGTCAGAACATCTTTTTGTTTATAAATCTCGCAGAAAATCTCCTTCTCTGTGGAAAAGTTTTCTCGCATTCCTAGTATAAATTTGATTCCGGATGAAATTTTCCCTATAGAATTTCTCTCATGGAACCCCCCCCCCCCCCCCCAACGGAAAGATACTCTAGAAAATTCTAACCTGGTGACAATTCCTCTTAAAATCTCCATCTAAATCAATCTCAGAAAGAAGAGTATTATAAAAATAAGACTACATTGTAAAGGCGAATTGAGATGTTCACCATAAATTTTTTTGCACCATTGAATAAAACGTTTCGAACTTTTTCATGTAATACATTTCAAACTTCACATGACGACTTTAGGCAAAGAATAACAATCGAAGGGAACTCGCGAGCTCGCACAAGCTCTTGCGATCTGGTGTCCGTTTTGTAAGTTGTCTACGTAACCCAACACTAAATGATAGATTTTTAACATTCGAGAAACCCAAAGTTAATCTTTCTTGTAACATGGTAGGTATATACAAAACAAGTTTGCTGATAAAGATCAAAGCGGCCCTCTTGTACCTTAATATGATCTCGCTGTATGTTGTTAATTTGGTGTTAGACAATTGGTTTTCTTGAATAAAAAAGACACGAAGTCTTTTAACTATGGCTATTATATTTTATGGTAAATTCCTGAGACATTGTTTTTCACTTAATAAAAACACTGTGTATGGCATAATAAGCCCAAGCGGGGCAAAGCGAGGTCAAAACCCTCATGTATGTAATACAAGCATTTTAATTTGTCAGGAGCCAACACTGAATGACATATCTCAAATAATTGTAACACGCAAATTGCTACTTTGTGAAATGCGTTTGCCGACAGAAGTTAAATCTCCCCTCCTGTAATTGATAATGATCTCTCTTTGCTATATTCACCTTGCCGACACAATGCACTTGCTGACATAAATTGAATATATCTTTGTGACTAGTAGAATTCTTTTGTGTATACCCGCACCATCTGTGATTTGCTAACTTTAGATATGATACTTTTTTAAATCGCTATTTAAAGAAGAAATGGACTATAAATTTGCTGTGCTAAAGGTAATGCTAGTATTTATTTTTCAAGTTGGGAGCTGTGGGTTCTGGGCGCTAAAGTATTAATGAATTTGGGTTCTTTGGGCGCTAGTGAGCGCTGGGCTCAATTTAACCCATCTGTATAGGAAAAATCTAAATTTGCCAACTAGTTGACTAATAACTTCACCCCAGCAAAACAGTCATTTTCCAACTAGTTGACTAATAGCTTCTCCCCAGCAACACTTAAATTTGCCAACTAGTTGACAATAAACGTTGCCCCAGCAAAACTTTGCTTTTCCAACTAGTTGACTATTAACTTCTCCCCGGAAACACTTAAATTTGCCAACTAGTTGACAGTAAATGTTGCCCCAGCACAACTTTCGTTTTCCAACTAGTTGACTAATAACTTCATTCCAGCAAAACTGTCATTTTCCAACTAGTTGACTAATAACTTCTCCCCAGCAACACTTAAATTTGCCAACTAGTTGACAATAAATGTTGCCCCAGCAAAACTTTCCTTTTCCAACTAGTTGACTAATAACTTCTCCCCAGCAAAACTTTCCTTTTCCAACTAGTTGACTATTAACTTCTCCCCGGCAACACTTAAATTTGCCAACTAGTTGACAGTAAATGTTGCCCCAGTACAACTTTCGTTTGCCAACTAGTTGACTAATAACTTCACCCCAGGAGAACTGTCATTTTCCAACTAGTTGACTAATAACGTCTCCCCCGGCAACACTTAAATTTGCCAACTAGTTGACAATAAACGTTGCCCCAGCAAAACTTTTCTTTTCCAACTAGTTGACTAATAACTTCTCCCCAGAAAAACTTTCCTTTTCCAACTTGTTGACTATTAACTTCTCCCCGGCAACACCTAAATTTGCCAACTAGTTGACAGTAAACTTTGCCCCAGCACAACTTTCGTTTGCCAACTAGTTGACTAATAACTTCACCCCAGCAAAACTTTCATTTTCCAACTAGTTGACTAATAACTTCTCCCCAGCAACACTTAAATTTGCCAACTAGTTGACAATAAATGTTGCCCCAGCAAAACTTTGCTTTCCCACCTAGTAGACTAATAACTTCTCCCCAGCAAAACTTTCCTTTTCCAACTAGTTGACTAATAACTTCTCCCCGGCAACACTTAAATTTGCCAACTAGTTGACAATAAATGTTGCCCCAGCAAAACTTTCCTTTTCCAACTAGTTGACTAATAACTTCTCCCCAGCAAAACTTTCATTTTCCAACTTGTTAACTATTAACTTCTCCCCGACAACACTTAAATGTTCCAACTAGTTGACAGTAAATGTTGCCCCAGTAAAACTTTCCTTTTCCAACTAGTTGACTAATAACTTCACCCCAGCAAAACTGTCATTTTCCAACTAGTTGACTAATAACTTCTCCCATGCATACTCTTTATCTCTCTCTCTTTCACTATTTCTGTAACACTTTTCTCTTTTCAAACTACTGTCTTCCTATTAATGGCTTATATTGTTTTTGTTTTTTTAGGCAAAGAAAACAGCTTCATCTGCTGCTAACTTAGCTGCGCGAGCAAAATCATCATTAAATGGCTCCATTAGCTCCAAATCTCCACTTTTGAATTAAAATCAAAGTAAAGAACCATTATCTCATTCGAATGGCGTTTTTATTGAAATTCCTGTTAATGATTACAATGAAGTCAGCAAGGATTTGCCCTCACCTAGGAGTATTTCTTTAAAAGATGTTGATAGAAATATGATTGTGAAAAGTGAATTTAGTAGTGATATTAAATTTTTACAAGAATAAAATTATATTTTTCAGTTTATTGCTGTAATTTTGTCAAAGCTTGTTACTATTCAGTTACAACTTCTGTCTCTCTCTCTGTCTCCCTCTTAATGGGAGATATAATTTGAGTTATATATTGGGCTTTGAAGCCAGGGATTTTTTATTAATTCTCAGGATAATTAGTCTTATAATACCTGGTCCCAAAAGTCAGATTGAATTTGTCAAAGCTTGGAGGGTTATTCCTCCTGTCTGTTAAAGAAAACAGATGCATATTTGAAGTTTTTTTCATTTAGATCTTGCATTTAATGGACATAAATTGTGTATGTCCCTTCATTGATATGTCTTTTTTCCTTTACTGGAGGAATATTTTTGTCTCATTTTTAGAATTTGTAATTAATTTTAAGGTAAAATTCTACTTTAGCTACTTTTGACTATTTCGGAAAGAAGTTATGTTAGGACAAGGAAACTTTCAGGGATGAGTCTATGGGGTAAAGTATGTCCCAGTAAGGTATTTTGAAGTCCCTACCTCCACCCCTTATCCTTCTAGAGGGTCCTGACCTTTGATGACCTTTAAAAATATGTGTGTTATAAAAGTGAGACCTTGCAATATAGATAATCTGCTTAAATGAAGTACAACAATAATTTTTTCCTCTTCATAACTTTGCTCAAACCTAATTTATAAGGTTTTAAAGATATATAAATACATTTCCTATATTTGGAAAAAAAACATAAATTTGCCAACTAGTTGACTAATAACTTCTCCCCAGCAAAACTTTCATTTTCTAACTAGTTGACTAATAACTTCTCCCCAGCAACACTTAAATTTGCCAACTAGTTGACAATAAACGTTGCCCCAGCAAAACTTTTCTTTTCCACCTAGTTGACTAATAACTTCTCCCCAGCAAAACTTTCATTTTCCAACTAGTTGACTCATAACTTCTCCCCGGCAACACTTAAATTTGCCAACTAGTTGACAGTAAATGTTGCCCCAGTACAACTTTCGTTTTCCAACTAGTTGACTAATAACTTCACCCCAGGAAAACTGTCATTTTCCAACTAGTTGACTAATAACTTCTCCCCCGGCAACACTTAAATTTGCCAACTAGTTGACAATAAATGTTGCCCCAGCAAAACTTTCCTTTTCCAACTAGTTGACTAATAACTTCTCCCCAGCAAAACTTTCCTTTTTCAACTAGTTGACTATTAACTTCTCCCCGGCAACACTTAAATTTGCCAACTAGTTGACAATAAATGTTGCCCCAGCAAAACTTTCCTTTTCCAACTAGTTGACTAATAACTTCTCCCCAGCAAAACTTTCCTTTTCCAACTAGTTGACTATTAACTTCTCCCCGGCAACACTTAAATTTGCCAACTAGTTGACATTAAATGTTGCCCCAGCACAACTTTCGTTTTCCAACTAGTTGACTAATAACTTCTCCCCAGCAAAACTTTCATTTTCCAACTAGTTGACTAATAACTTCTCCCATGCATACTCTTTCTCTCTCTCTCTTTCACTATTTCTGTAACACTTTTCTCTTTTCAAACTACTGTCTTCCTATTAGTGGCTTATATTGTTTTTGTTTTTTTAGGCAAAGAAAACAGCTTCATCTGCTGCTAACTTAGCTGCGCAAGCAAATCATCATTAAATGGCTCCATTAGCTCCAAATTTCCACTTTTGAATTAAAATCAAAGTAAAGAACCATTATCTCATTCGAATGGCGTTTTTATTGACATTCCTGTTAATGATTACAATGAAGTTAGCACGGATTCGCCCTCACCTAGAAGTATTTATTCAAAAGATGTTGATAGAAATATGCTTGTGAAAAGTGAATTTAGTAGTGATATTAAATTTTTCCAAGAATAAAATTATATGTTTCAGTTTATTTCTGTAATTTTGTCAAAGCTTGTTACTATTCAGTTACAACTTCTGTCTCTCTCTCTGTCTCCATCTTAATGGGAGATATAATTTGAGTTATATATTGGGCTTTGAAGCCAGGGATTTTTTTTATTAATTCTCAGGATAATTAGTCTTATACTACCAGGTCCCAAAAGTCAGATTGAATTTGTCAAAGCTTGGAGGGTTATTCCTCCTGTCTGTTAGAGAAAACGGATGCATATTTGAAGTTTTGTTCATTTCTATCTTGCATTTAATGGACGTAAATTGTGTATGTTCCTTCATTGATCTGTCTTTGTTCCTTTACTGGAGGAATATTTTTGTCTCATTTTTAGAATTTGTAATTAATTTTAAGGTAAAATTATACTTTAGCTACTTTTGACTATTTTGGAAAGGGGTTATGTTAGGACAAGGAAACTTTCAGGGATGAGTCTATGGGGTACAGTATGTCCCAGGAAGGTATTTTGAAGTACCTACCTCCTCCCCGTATCCTTCTAGAGGTCCTGACCTATGATGACCTTTAAAAATATGTGTGCAATAAAAGTGAGACCTTGCAAAAGAGCTCATCTTCCTAAATGAAGTACAGCAATAATTTTTCCATCTTCTTAACTTTGCTCAAACCTAATTTATAAGGTTTTAAAGAATTGTAAATACATTTCCTAAATTTTGAAGAAAAAAAAACAACATAAATTTGCCAACTAGTTGACTAATACCTTCTCAACAGCAAAACTTTCCTTTTCCAACTAGTTGACTAATAACTTCTCCCTAGATAAATTTAATTTTGCCAACTAATAACTTCTCCCCAGCAAAATTTAATTTTGCCATCTAGTTGGAAAGAAACAGTGGCCCAGAAAACAATTCATTTTCCAACCAGTTGACTAATAATAGTTAGAATTGATTGTGAATAGCATAAAATATGTTAAAAATGTAGTTTTTTTTTCAAATATAATTATCACTTTTGTTACTATTCAGTTACAACTTGTCTCTCTTCCTGTCTCCCTCTTAATGGGAGATGTAATTTGAGTTACATATTGGGCTTTGAAACCAGGGATTTTTTTTTATTAATTCTCAGGATAATTAGTCTTATAATATCTGGTCCCAAAAGTAAGATTGAATTTGTCAAAGCTTGGAGGGTTATTCCTCCTGTCTGCTAAAGAAATCAGATGCATATTTGAAGTTTTGTTCTTTCTTGCATTTAATGGACATAAATTGTGTATGTTCCTTCATTGATCTGTCTTTGTTCCTTTACTGGAGGAATATTTTTGTCTCATTTTTAGAATTTGTAATTAATTTTTTGGTAAAATTCTACTTTAGCTACTTTTGACTATTTTGGAAAGGGGTTATGTTAGGAAAATGAAACTTTCAGGGATGGGTCTATGGGGTAAAGTAGTCCCAGGAAGGTATTTTGAAGTACGTACTTCCACCCCTTCTCCCTCTAGAGGGTCCTGACCTTTGATGACCTTTAAAAATATGTGTGTTATTAAAGTGAAACCTTGCAATATAGCTCATCTGCTTAAACGAAGTACAGCAATAATTTTTTCCTCTTCATAACTTTGCTCAAACCTAATTTATAAGGTTTGAAAGATATGTAAATACATTTCCTAAATAAAAAAAAAAATAACATAAATTTGCCAACTAGTTGACTAATACCTTCTCACCAGCAAAACTTTCCTTTTCCAACTAGTTGACTAATAACTTCTCCCCAGAAAAATTTAATTTTGCCAACTAGCTGACTAATAACTTCTCCCCAGCAAAACTTAATTTTGCCATCTAGCTGGAAAGAAACATTGCCCCAGAAAATAATTCATTTTCCAACTAGTTGACTAATAATAGTTATAATTGATTGTTAATAGCATATACTATTCTAATAATATAGTTTTTTTTAATATAATTATAACTATTGTTAATATTCATTTACGACTTGTCTATATCCCTGTCTCCCTGTCAATGGGAGAGGTAATTTGAGTTATATATTGGGCTTTGAAGCCAGGGATTTTTTTTTATTAATTCTCAGGATAATTAGTCTTATAATATCTGGTCCCAAAAGTAAGATTGAATTTGTCAAAGCTTGGAGGGTTATTCCTCCTGTCTGCTAAAGAAATCAGATGCATATTTGAAGTTTTGTTCTTTCTTGCATTTAATGGACATAAATTGTGTATGTTCCTTCATTGATCTGTCTTTTTTCCTTTACTGGTGGAATATTTTTGTCTCATTTTTAGAATTTGTAATTAATTTTTTGGTAAAATTCTACTTTAGCTACTTTTGACTATTTTGGAAAGGGGTTATGTTAGGAAAATGAAACTTTCAGGGATGGGTCTATGGGGTAAAGTAGTCCCAGGAAGGTATTTTGAAGTACGTACTTCCACCCCTTCTCCCTCTAGAGGGTCCTGACCTTTGATGACCTTTAAAAATATGTGTGTTATAAAAGTGAAACCTTGCAATATAGATCATCTGCTTAAACGAAGTACAGCAATAATTTTTTCCTCTTCATAACTTTGCTCAAACCTAATTTATAAGGTTTGAAAGATATGTAAATACATTTCCTAAATTAAAAAAAAAATAACATAAATTTGCCAACTAGTTGACTAATAACTTCTCCCCAGCAAAACTTTTCTATTCCAACTAGTTGACTAATAACTTATCCCCAGAAAAATTTAATTTTGCCAACTAGCAGACTAATAACTTCTCCCCAGCAAAACTTAATTTTGCCATCTAGCTGGAAAGAAACATTGCCCCAGAAAAAAATTCATTTTCCAACTAGTTGACTAATAAGAGTTAGAATTTATTGTGAATAGCATAAAATATGTTAATAATCTAGATTTTTTTTCAAATTTAATTATCACTATTGTTACTATTCAATTACAACTTCTGTCTCTCTCCCTGTCTCCCTCTTATTGCCTAGGAATGTCCTAGCTCCATAAGCCCCCCTACCCCTGAATATAAGTACCTCCCAAAGAAAAACATGGCAAATTTAAATTTGGTTAAAAAACTATTGGATAAGACTTAGATATTTAAAATCTTTATATCAGGAGCTTTCAAATGAGGTGTCCCATGACTATATTCAATTATATATTATCTTTACTGTTACAGAGGTAGTCTAGAGGTAGGCCAAATGAGGTCTTTAATTTTTTGTCAAAGCTTATCAAACAGCACATCATTTGAAAGCTATCCTTCTTCTGAACATGTTCCTAGCGTTGTTTTCTACATTAAACCTAAAAGGGCCACACAAATCCTCTTTCGCCTCCCATCTCCCCTTTCCTCTCAAACCCTCCATGTCAAAACAAGAAAAATGAAAGTTCGTAAAAAGATTTGTTATAGTAACATACATCTTAAATGGAGAAGTTTTCCTTGCCTAGGAATGTCCTAGCTCCATTAACCACCCTACCCCTGAATATAAGTACCTCCTAAAGAAAAACATGGCAAATTCAAACTTGGTTCAAAAACTATTGCGTAAGACTTAGATATTTAAAATCTTTATGTCAGGAGCTTTCAAATGAGGTGTCGCATGACTATATTCAATTATATTTAATTTTTTATCGTTATGAAGGTAGTCTAGAGGTAGACCAAATGAGGTTTTTTGCTTTTTGTCAAAGCTTATCAAACAGCACATCATTTGAAAGCTACCCTTCTTCTGAACATGTTTCTAGTGTTGTTTTCTGAAAAAACCTCAAAGGGCCACACAAATCCTCTTTTGCCTCCCATCTCCCCTTTCCTCTCAAACCATCCATCTCAAAACAAGAAAAATGAAAATTCGTAAAGAGATTCGTTATAGTAAGATATATCTTAATTAGAGAAGTTTTCATTGCCCAGGAATGCCCTAGCTCCATAAACCCCCCATCCCTGAATATAAGTACCTCCCAAAGAAAAACATGGCAAATTCAAATTTGGTTCGAAAACTATTGGATAAGACTTGAATATTTAAAACCTTTATGTCAGGAGCTTTCAAATGAGGTGTCGCATGACTATGTTCAGTTATATTTTATTTTTACTGTTATGGAGGTAGTCTAGAGGTAGGCCAAATTAGGTCTTTCATTTTTGTCAAAGCTTATCAAACAGCACATCATTTGGAAGCTATCCTTCTTCTGGACATGTTTCTAGCGTTGTTTTCTACATTAAACCTAAAAGGACCACACAAATCCTCTTTTGCCTCCCATCTCCCCTTTCCTCTTGTAGCGATAGAAAAATTAGTATTTGTAGCGATAGTAAAATTAGTATATGAATCAAACATATTCTTACTTGTCAAAAATAAAACCTGGCTTTCTCAATAAATCAGATATGAATGGCATAGGTTTACTTCCCTATTATTACTTCTTATATTTGATCTGGTTGCTGTAATTTTTTCAATATACATATTAATCGAATTGCATTTTAATGCTGATTTTGAATATCTTTAAATTATTTCGTTTAACTTAATCCATCAAAAGTTATGAGGAATTAAGAATCATTGGACTAGAAATTCTGACGTCTCAAAATTTTGTTTCCACAGCACGTTTAGATCTGACTTCGGAGACACAAATACTTATAGGCTAATAGGGGTTAGAAACGTACTTTCAAGCTGTAGCGATGACAACTTTTGGTATTTGTAGGGATGAAAAAATAGGCTGGCTATACTAAATGTGGTACTAAATACTGACCGCGTCAAAGGCAATATTATGCCCAAAGGTCATGAACTTAATGGGAGGAAATAGAAGATGTAGACATATAAATGTGGCCTCTTTTTTCTCGAGCTATCTGGAGATCCGATTCCCTGGGAGCGTTTACCTTGGAGACATGCGAACTAATTACCTATTATTAGACTAGATGCAGACATATAAAATGAAATAAACACAGATAAAAAGGCAAAAGATTTATTGAACTTACATGCTTAGGTGTACAGCAATGGGTCACTTCAAAATGACAATAACGGTGACAAGAATATAAGAATTTTTGTCCGAGTGGTTTTGTCTCTTACTTTCTAATCATCTCATAAATCAGTTCCATCCCACTATCAAACATAGCTATTCAGTCCTGTGCTGTAAGAATTATGTCGCCACTGACTCTAGTGGACCAAGGAAGTAAACCCATCGTCCAATTATTTTGATTAACTCTTTTTGATGATTTAGACGTTCAAACGGTTCCACTTATCCAAATTTTCTTAGAAATATTATGCTTAACATATTTTTTATTACTCGTACTCTTAATGACACATAAAGCTTAGATAGAACCGTTTTTAGTCTGGGGGTGTCAGTACATTTTCTATTTGATGATTGAGGACTTTTTATTTTTGAAACTAGATTTAACTTAATTAGAGGAAGTCGGAATTATCTTTAGAGAGAAGGAACTTTATTTTGGTATTTTAAATACATCGCATTTTGCTCATGGTACATATTACCCGTACCAACAATTAATAACGCCCCGTCATTAGCTAGTGCTCGCCTTTTAAGTTTTAATTTTTTTGCCATCTATAAACTATTTCTTCTACCGAATTAATTTATTTAATGCTATGGCTTAACCAAAAGTGCTAAAAATTTTCCCTGTTACATTTCTTGTTTTATTATACATCCCTATCTAAATTCATGTACCAGACTAATATTATTCATGGTTCTAGGCTAGCTACAATACTAAAGATTTTTTTTTCGATTTTTACAAGGATTTTTTTTATTTTGCTGTCTATATGACATACTACATTCTATCTACACTACATTAAACGGATAACATGATAACACTACACCTAATTCTACTTGAACATCTAGCGGTATATACATGAATGATTTATAACAAACAATATTGGGTTTACCATATTCACTTGTAACATGAAAATACTTTCACTATTGGGATTTTTGAGTTGTCAAAGTTATTAGGAAGTAACATATGTAAATTCACATCTATTTTATTACCTTCGAGTCCTTAGTGTGCTCAATCCTCCGGTTGTAAATTATTGTCCTTCACTCTTTTCGTCTTGGCAAAATTCTTTAAAGCACTTACGATATGGTTTCTTCATGGGACAGTTCAAGCACGATTGTGTTCACATGATGAGCCTTCTCTAATTGTCAAATGGGAAATGACGCTTCCAACTGCAGGTGTTGGCATACGCTATCAGGGTTCACTCTCACCTGCTTTTCCTTTGATAGTTCATAGGGTGCCTTATCATTAAGGGGTCGAACACTGGGCGTGCGTTTATTTTCTTCTCAGCATATCATTTTTAGGATATTTTGAGGAACATAGAGAATGTACTCTCACGGAAAATTTTTCATTTGTGCCTTTTATGAAATTGTTGGCGGAAGGCTTGCGTCGATTACCCTTTGCGGTGATTCCCGGCCTAATCACGGGGTAAAATAACTTTGACTTTGGATTGGGTTAGTATCGAATTTTAGTGACTCTTTTATCATATTGTCTTTAATTTCAACTTCAAACATCTTCAAATATCCTTTGACTTCAAATATCGTTAAATATCGTTTATCTTGTACTGATCGATGGGGTTTTCAGAATTAAACTTCAAATTGTCTTTAACTTCAACTTCAAATATCTTCAAATGTCTTTAAATATCATTTAACTTAAAATATCGTTAAATATCATTTAATTTCAAATATCATCACTATGCTGTCAAATGATTCTGGGGTCCAAAAATGGGTATCCAAGGCGATATCTATGTATTTATATCTTGTGCTGTCCGATGGGGCTATCAGCATTTATGTTATTATATAGTTCGATAAAGCACTTGGTACTGATATTCAAAATATATGTTTACCTGAGACGTAATATGGTTTGTTGTTGAAGGTTGAAGGATCGAAGGTAACTGTTGTTTTAGTGGATGAAGCTGGGGTGAAAATTGCCTGGAGTCTATGATGAGTACTGTTCGTTGGTTGAGGTATGATGAAAATAGATCCTAAAGGCTGCGCCATTTGTAGCGATAAAAAAATTAGTATATGTAACGATAGAAAATTTAGTATTTGAATCAAATGTATTCTTACTAGTCAAAAATAAAATCTGGCTTCTTCAATAAGTCAGATATGAATGGCAGAGGTTTACTTCCCTATTATTACTTCTTATATTTGATCTAGATGTTGCATTTTTTCCAATATGCATATTAATCGAATTGTATTTTAATGCTGATTTTGAATATCTTTAAATTATTTCGTTTAACTTAATCCATCAAAAGTTATGAGGAATTAAGAATAATTTGACTAGAAATTCTGACGTTTCAAAATTTTGTTTCCACAGCACGTTTAGATCTGAATTCGGAGACACAAATAATTAAAGGCTAATAAAGGTTAGAAACGTACTTCCAAGCTGCAGCAATGACAGCTTTTGGTATATTTAGGGATTGAAAAATGGGCTGGGTTTACTATATGTGGTAGCAAACACTGACTGCGTCAAAGGCAATAATATGTTCAAAGGTCGTGAACTTGATGCGAGGAAATACAGGGGGTGGAATTATAAATGTGGCCTCTTTTTTCTCGAGCTTTCTGGAGATCTGACTCCGTGAGAGCGTTTACCTTGGAGGCATGAAAACTAACTACCTACTGTTAGACTACATGCAGACGTAAACTGAAATAAACACAGATAAAAAGGCAATAGATTTATTAAACTTACATATTTAGGTGCACAGCAATGGGTCACTTCAAATGACAATAACGGTGACAACGATGGAAGAATATAAGTATTCTGTCTGAGTGGTTTTGACTCTTATTTACCAATCATCTTAAAAAGCAGTTCTACACCAATATCAAACATAGCTCTTCAGTCCTGCACCGTGAGAGCTGGCCCACCATTGACCCGAGTGGACCAAGGATGTGAACCCGTCGTCCAATAATTTTTCTTAACTATTTTTGATGATTTAGACGTTCAAACGGTTCCTATTGTTCAAACTTCCTTAGAAATATTGTAAGTAGCATAATTTTTATTACTCACTCTCTTAGTGAAACCTAAAGCTTGGATAGCGCCGTTCTTAGTCTGGGGGTGACTGCACTTTTTCTCTTTGCTGATTGAGGACTTTTCATTTTAGAAACTAGATTTAACTTAATTAGAGGAAGTCGGAATTATCTTTAGAGAGAAGGAACTTTATTTTGGTATTTTAAATATATCGCATTTTGCTTATGGTACACTTTCAAACCCTCCATGTCAAAACAAGAAAAATGAAAGTTCGTAAAAAGATTTGTTATAGTAACATACATCTTAAATGGAGAAGTTTTCCTTGCCTAGGAATGTCCTTGCTCCATAAACCACCCTACCCCTGAATATAAGTACCTCCCAAAGAAAAACATGGCGAATTCAAATTTGGTTCAAAAACTATTGCATAAAACTTAAGATATTTAAAATCTTTATGTCAGGAGCTTTCAAACGAGGTGTCGCATGACTATATTCAATTATATTTTATTTTTTATCATTATGGATGTAGTCTAGAGGTAAACAAATAAGTAGAACAACAGGGAAATTTTTTTTTTTATACAAGACAGTGGAACGCAACTTAAATGAATATTTCGACCCTATATCCAAGGGCCATCCTCAGCAAAACAGACGAAGAGAATAAAAACACTATAAAAGAAACTTGCATTAAAATTCAATCATTAGATCTGTTTAAAAAAAGTTTTAAAACAGCCCTAATATCATTACTTCAGGGAAATTCAACCATGACTGGTATTCCAAACAAAATGGACAGAGAACAATTCATTCAGATGGAATTAAAATATTTACAGACAAGCTTTTAAAGCTAGTCTCGCCTTCTTGGCAGCCAGTCTAGAAGGTCTATTCGTAATAGGTTGAGTGGAGTTATTTACTGGTTTTTTAATATAATTAGTCAAATCATTTCTAATTAAATTTGTGTATAGGGCATTAAGCGAATATTCCCCCAAATCTCTATTTAAGGAAATATTACTATTTATTTTGATTTTAATTTCAATTGCCTCTCGAACAACCTGTTTTATGCCTAAATCATTACTAATAAGGTAAGTTTCTTCAAAAAGCATTTTATGACTAGGGTTATCATATATGTGACTGCTTAAAGCAGAATCAAAGGAAATATTTGTATTATTAGAATATTTTATATTATTAGAAACATTTGTATATTTTTATGTTGGTAGAACCCATCAAAATTTAGAAAAACGCCTGCAACAACAAAAATATAACAAAACTAAAGCTTTGAATTCTAATAATACAAATATTTCCTTTGTTTCTGCTTTAAGCAGTCACATATATGATAACCCTAGTAATAAAATTCTTTTTGAAGAAACTTGCCTTATTAGTAATGATTTAGGCATAAAACCGGTTGTTCGAGAGGCAATTGAAATTAAGATCAAAATAAATAGTAACATTTCTTTAAATAGAGATTTGGGGGAATATTCGCTTAATGCCCTATACACAAATTTAATTAAAAATGATTTGACTAATTATATTAAAAAACCAGTAAATAACTCCACTAAACCTATTACGAATAGACCTTCTAGGCTGGCTGCCAAGAAGGCGAGACTAGCTTTAAAAGCTTGTCTGTAAATATTTTTGATTCAGAAAACAACACTAGAAACATGTTCAGAAGGAGGGTAGCTTTCAAATGATGTGCTGTTTGATAAGCTTTGACAAAAAGCGAAAAACCTCATTTGGTCTACCTCTAGACGCAAATAGCGACGAAGACCACACTGCCTTTCCATCATAAACAAATAAGTAGAACAACAGGGAAATTTTTATACAAGACAGTGGAACGCAACTTTAAATGAATATTTCGACCCTATATCCAAGGGCCGTCCTCAGCAAAACCGACGAAGAAAACAAAAACACTGTAAAAGAAACTTACTTTAAAATTCAATCATTAAAACTATTAAAAAAAATTTTTAAAATAGCCCTAATATCATTACTTCAAGGAAATTCAACCCTGACTGGTATTTCAAACAAAATGGACAGAGAACAATTCATTCAGATGGAATTAAAATATTTACAGATAAGCTTTTAAAGCTAGTCTCACCTTCTTGGCAGCCAGCCTAGAAGGTCTATTCGTAATAGGTTGAGTGGAGTTATTTACTGGTTTTTTAATATAATTAGTCAAATCATTTTTAATTAAATTTGTTTATAGTATATTAAGCGAATATTCCCCCAAATCTCTATTTAAGGAAATATTACTATTTATTTTGATTTTAATTTCAATTGCCTCTCGAACAACCTCTTTTATGCCTAAATCATTGCTAATAAGGTAAATTTCTTCATAAAGCATTTTATGACTAGGGTTATCATATATGTGACTGCTTAAAGCAGAATCAAAGGAAATATTTGTATTATTAGAATATCTTATATTATTAGAAATATTTGTATATTTTTATGTTGGTAGGACCCATCAAAATTTAGAAAAACGCCTGTAACAACACAAAGATGACATAACTAAAGCTTTAAATTCTAATAATACAAATATTTCCTTTGATTCTGCTTTAAGCAGTCACATATATGATAACCCTAGTCATAAAATGCTTTTTGAAGAAACTTGCCTTATTAGCAATGATTTAGGCATAAAACCGGTTGTTCGAGAGGCAATTGAAATTAAGATCAAAATAAATAGTAACATTTCTTTAAATAGAGATTTGGGGGAATATTCGCTTAATGCCCTATACACAAATTTAATTAAAAATGATTTGACTAATTATATTAAAAAACCAGTAAATAACTCCACTCAACCTATTACGAATAGACCTTCTAGGTTGGCTGCCAAGAAGGCGAGACTAGCTTTAAAAGCTTGTCTGTAAATATTTTAATTCCATCTGATTGAATTGTTCTCTGTCCATTTCGTTTGGAATACCAGTCCGGGTTGAACTTCCTTGAAGTAATCATATTGGGGCTGTTTTAAAACTTTTTTAAACAGTTTTAATAATTGAATTTTAATGTAAGTTTCTTTTTTAGTGTTTTTATTCGCTTCGTCTGTTTTGCTGAGGACGGCCCTAGGATATAGGGTCGAAATATTCATTTAAAGTTGCGTTCCACTGTCTTGTATAAAAATTTCCCTGTTGTTCTACTTATTTATTTATGATGGAAAGGCAGTGTGGTCTTCGTCGCTATTTGCGTCTAGAGGTAGACCAAATGGTGATTTTTACTTTTTGTAAAATCTTATCAAACAGCCCATCATTTGAAAGCTACCCTCATTTTGAAAATTTTTCTAGTGTTTTTTTCTGAATAAAACCTAAAAGGCTCACACAAATCCTCTTTTGCCTCCCATCTCCCCTTTCCTCTCAAACCCTCCATGTCATAACAATAAAAATGAAAATTCGTATAGACATTCGTTATAGTAAGACATACTCTATAATAGCATCTTTTCCCTACGTGGATCAGTTTGCGCCAATTGTACATTTTTTTTTTGTTGGTGTTTTTATTGGTTTTTAGTTTTATCTTGTTTTTTTTTATCCTGTTATTCTTGTGTTTCTTTCGTGCTGAAGACGCCTTGTTTGGATACAAGCGAAATATCCACGTTGTTTTGCATTTGTGTTTTCTTTTCTCTCCACTGGCCGCAGTTTCGTTTGTTTGTTTGTTTTTTTTAGATTTTTCTCTTTGTTGGTTTTTATCTTAATTAAAGAATTTTTAATTGCCCAGGAATGCCCTAGCTCCAAAAGCCCCCACCCCAGAAGATATAGACCTCCCAAAGAAAAACATGGCAAATTCAAACTTGATTCGAAAACTATCGGATAAGACTTGAATATTTAAAACCTTTATATCAGAAGCATTCAAATGAGGTGTCGCATGACTATGTTCATTTATATTTTATTTTTACAGTAATGGAGGTAGTCTAGAGGTAGACCAAATGAGGTCTTTTCTTTTTTTCAAAGCTTATCAAACAGCACATCATTTGGAAGCTATCCTTCTTCTGGAAATGTTTCTAGCGTTGTTTTCTACATTAAACCTAAAAGAACCACACAAATCCTCTTTTGCCTCCCTTCTCCCCTTTCCTCTCAAACCCTCCATGTCAAAACAAGAAAAATGAAAGTTCGTAAAAAGATTTGTTATAGTAACCTACATCTTAAACGCAGAAGTTTTCCTTGCCTAGGAATGTCCTAGCTCCATAAACCACCCTACCCCTGAATATAAGTACCTCCCAAAGAAAAACATGGCAAATTCAAATCTGGTTCAAAAACTGTTGCATAAGACTTAGATATTTAAAATCGTTATGTCAGGAGCTTTCAAATAAAGTGTCGCACGACTATATTCAATTATATTTTATTTTTTATCGTTATGGAGGTAGTCTAGTGGTGGACCAAATGAGGTTTTTCGATTTTTGTCAAAGCTTATCAAACAGCACATCAATTAAAAGCTATCCTTCTTCTGAACATGTTTCTAGTGTTGTTTTCTGAATCAAACCTAAAAGGGCCATACAAATCTTCTTTTTCCTCCCATCTCCCCTTTCCTCTCAAACCTTCAATGTCAAAACGAGAAAAATTAAAATTCGTAAGGAGACTCGTTATAGTAAAATATATCTTAAATAGAGAAGGTTTCATTGTCCAGGAATGCGCAAGCTCCGTAAACCCCCCTATCCCTGAATTTAAGTACCTCCCAAAGAAAAACATGGCAAATTCAAATTTGGTTAAAAAACTATTGAATAAGACTTGGATATTTAAAATCTTTATGTCAGGAGCTTTCAAATGATGTGTCGCATCTCGCATGACTGTATTCAATTATATTTTATTTTTACTGTTATAGAGGTAGTCTAGAGGTAGGCCAAATGAGGTCTTTCATTTTTTGTAAAAGCTTATCAAACAGCACATTATTTGAAAGCTATCCTTCTTCTGAACATGTTCCTAGCGTTCTTTTCTACATTAAACCTAAAAGGGCCACACAAATCCTCTTTTGCCTCCCATCTCCCCTGTCCTCTCAAACCCTCCATGTCAAAACAAGAAAAATGATTCGTAAAAAGATTTTTTATAGTAACATATATCTTAAATGGAGAAGCTTTCCTTGCCTAGGAGTGTTTTAGCTCCATAAACCCCCCTACCCCTGAATATAAGTACCTCCCAAAGAAAAACATGGCAAATTCAAATTTGGTTTAAAAAACTATTGGATAAGACTTGAACATTTAAAATCTTTACGTCAGGAGCTTTCAAATGAGGTGTCGCATGACTATATTCAATTATATTTTATTTTTACTGTTATGGAGGTAGTCTAAAGGTAGGTCAAATGAAGTCTTTCATTTTTAGTCAAAGCTTATCTAACAGCACATCATTTGAAGGCTATTCTTCCTCTGGACATGTGCCTAGTGTTGATTTCTACATTAAACCTAACAGGACCACACAAATCCTCTTTTGCCTCTTATCCCCCCTGTACTTTCAACCCCTCCATGTCAAAAGAAGAAAATTGAAAGTTTTAAGAAAATTTGTTATAGTAACATCTATCTTAAATGGATAAGTTGTCATTGCATAGGAATGTCCTAGCTCCATAAACCCTCCTACCCCGGAATATCAGTAACTCCCAAAGAAAAACATGGCAAATTCAAATTTGGTGCAAAAACTTTTGGATAAGACTTGGATTTTTAAAATCTTTATGTCAGGAGCTTTCAAACGAGGTGTCACATGACTATATTCAATTATATTTTATTTTTACTGTTATGGAGGTAGTCTAGAGGTAAGCCAAATGAAGTCTTTCATTTTTTTATAATTACTTTACAGCCCCAAATTTCCAGGGGGGGTAGGGCCCTCCTGTCTCCCCTTGCCGGCACCCAAGCATGCTAAATAACAATATTAAAAATCACTTTTTGTACAGTTTCTGTACATTTTGTACATTTTCTGTCAAAACAGCAATCTTTTTTTAAAGATCCTTTCTCTGGAATGAAACCACTCTGTACCACAGCAGAAATAAAAAGTGCGCTAGTTCGTTATAAATATTTCTGCTGCTGTGCTGTATGAAGATTCATTCCTTGCTGGTAAAACAGCAATAAAATCAGAAACCCAAAGATAAATCTAGCCTAATTAGTGGAAACTTACAAGCAAAGGATACGCACTTGACGGGTGTCATACATAATTTTTACGTCTAAGACGTCGTGATTAAAAAAATAAGTTTTTTTTAATTTTGATTAAGGAGCGATATCAATATTTCAAACGAGCAGATATTCGTCCGTATATGAAAGTCCCTTACTCAATGCCTCGCTCTGTATTATAAAGTTTTTTATTTTTTAAATAAAGAAAGTTATTAAACAGAGTCAAAATTTAGCGTAAAGAGCGAGGCGTTGAGGAGGGGACAACCCCTTTCATATACGGAATGATTTCTGTTCGTTTTAAATTTTAATGTCGCTCCTTACTTTCAGTTTGCAAAACATGTTTTTTTTTTATTTAATTTCTAAACATTTTTGAGTTAATGCAGCTTTGATTTTGGCTCACCATACATAAATAAATCAAACGAAATTTGCATATTAATTTTAGTTTTTTGGCTAAATGGCATTCTCGAAATTATTTTCTGACGTAACTTACGTAACGAACTTCTATATTCGTATGCTTTTATTACGTATATAAGGCAGTTCGCCCCATAGTCAATTACTCGCCCTTTACACTAAAGTTTAAATTTTGTTCTAATCAGTTTAAATTTAAATCATCAGTTTCAATTTGTTCTAATCAGTTAAAGTTTAAATTTTGTTCTATCGTTTTTTTTTGTTTTTTTCGGGGGGGGGGGAGGGGTCGTTTTACAGGTAGAATTTATTTGAAAGTCTACGAGTCGAACAAACAGTTTGGGGGGGGGGAGGTAAAGCCCCCTGACCCCCCCCCCCTCTGGATACAACCTTGTCTTTAAATCAGGGGCAGTCAAACTGGACAACAGCGCAACGGCAAATTTATGCATTAATTTTCGTCAAGCATCTTACTAGGAAAGAAAAGTAAGCGAAGGGAACACATCATATGACAACATCAATGAGGCTGCACTTTTTGATGGGGTTGGATATTGATAAAAGTGGTGCAAGTTATTGAAGTGACGTTAAAAGATAAGCATGAAGTTAAGACTATGACAAAATATGGACACTAGGACCAAATTACCCTGGGGATTGGATATTCGACTCCACGCATCAGAACCATGGGAACATAGTCATTTTGAAGAATAACTATGACTATAGGGACCTCTTAGAACAAAAAACCTTTGATATTTTAATGAGTGGAACCCGTTAGAAATTAGACGCCTAGAAAGACAGAATTTACAGTCCCGGAAATACTGTACACATGATCGAGGCTGATTTTCAGAATATGAAGGTAGTAAAAGATTCATTAATCTAAAAATTAATAGATTCCTGGGAAAAATCGTCGTGAGTCATGACCATTGACCGGTCAGTACCAGTATTTCTTAATCTTAGAAATACGAGTTATATTAACTCTGTACTACCTGTCAGCTGTTTACAAATCCAATCCCACATTTTATAATGCAAAATTAAATATGCGCTACAATATTGGGTTAAAAACGATGACGTACAATTAGCTTGCTAGACCTTTGGTGCTTTGGAGTAGTCCCCGAAGCCGTGCCAAAGACCGGTGATACGCCACTGAAAATATTTCTGCGCGTCACCGTAACAAAAGCTTTGGCGCACCAGCAATACGGGCGGTTTTCGGCCGAATATTTCTAGCCCCAAATCGTTTTTGAGATTATTCTGAGGAAAATAGAAGGCAAAATCCACTATTTAATGGCACTCGCCCAAATTTTGGATTGTGGTTTGGGGTATAAACGGTGTGGGGGCGGTTTGTTGCTTTCTAATCACTTTTGACTCTCAAAATTAACACTTGAGTTTTTAATTTGGGATCGATTGAACCCCTTTCCGAAGTTGATATACCCATCGCTTCAAGTGCCTCTTGGAAACGATAAATGCATATTAATACATTAAACCCTTATGATTATTTTATGGCAACGCAATAGCATTGTCTCTAACTTGAACAGGTGTGTAGAACTTTCACTTCCCGTCTAATGAATCTCCGGAATTATCAAGGAGAAATATAGGGGGGGGGCTGTTGGGGATATTTTTACGGGGGCGGAGGAATATTCCATGGGGTGCTTTCTGGAGGGGAAAACGCCTAGACCCAGAACAAATAGTCACTGTAGAGAGTAGACAGTGAAATGTTGGGAAGTATCAACCTTCTTATTGTGTAGATTGATTACTTATTTTATGTTCTAATGAAGTTCTCTACTTCATACAATTCCTATACCTTTAATTTCTATTCATTTTCTCTATCATATTCATTTTAATCCACCCTTAGCTTTTACGCCAAAGTTTAACTACTGCATTTAAAATGCTTTAAAAATGAAAATAGAACCTCTGAAAAAACCGTTCTCTTGATATCATTTTAAAGGTGGGCCTTAAATGCCAAAATCATCACTTCTGTCCTGATTTGCATCCTCACTGCCCTGAAATTATCAGATCAAGCAGCCTCCTTTCTTTGATATGTTATGATGACTCTTAAAGGAACTTAAAGTTGCTGTTCTTTGAGAAAACCCGTTAACAACATTCACACAACCGATCGAGGTAGCTGATCCACTGAGAGCCCCTGAGATTAGAGCCTTTTTTTTCAACCTCAGGTTGTTACGTTTATATTTTTAGAGAGAGAAAATTCACTCTAAAAACATTATTCCTGGTGAATACCCGTATTATATAGTTCCGGAAACCCACTGCAGCTGTCATAATTAAAAGTGTGACATAATCCATTTTGGTCGGAAATGAGTTATGTATGTGTCATGGCTAAACTAAGCACGAGCAATCTAATGGTGCACTCAAAATTGTATCATCTTGTACCTTTACAAAAATAAAAAGGGAAGTAAGTCTCTACGTGGCGTATGTTTCTTTTTTATCAGGTCTTGTTATTAGCTTCATGCTTCAGAACGACAACAGCTGTCAAATTTTTTCTGTTTTTTTTTTTGGATTTCCTGAAAAGTTACGAACGTGGCATATGTCTCAATTCTAATTATTACAGGCAACTGGGCAAGGGCAAAAACAAATTTTGAAATATAGTAACTAAAAAGGATCTTATCAAAATAATCTAATTTACAAAAAAGCCGCCAAATAGTATACTGTAAATACAATCTTTCACTTTACCATAAAAGTACTTTACAATAATTGTGGAGAAAAAATTCTATTTTACTGCCTAATCACTTGCATGGTTTAGATATATTCCTCCAGCTGAAGGGATACAAGAAGTGAAATCGTATCTTGATATTGATAGGAAGAACCGCTCAGGTAAATTTGGCCCAAAAAACTACAAATTTTTGTGAGTTTTCAGAATCCCTTCCCCAAAAAAATTAAATTTCAAAAAGAATGAAATTCTGAACTTTCCTAAAACATGAGTTCAATAACGCAATGGGGGATAACCATCCCTCCATTTTGTGTGGACTGTTTAACTTAATGTTTAGAGGCAAGTGTGGTATCATGTGGCAATGCGACCTCTAAAACTAGGACAATGTTCATATAGCTTTTCAGAAGTTCATGTCAATTAGCTATTTCCTAATTTTGCACCAAAGTAGGGTCAAAATTAGTGCGCTAGACATATAATCCCTTTTGTTTGAAGACAGGGGTTTAAATCCTGGTGTTGCTGCCTATTTACTTTGCAAGATAATCTTGAGGGTTGAACTATCCTATACCCTTTTTTATTACGTCCTTCAAAAATAAACGTTTTTTTCCTTTCTATCTGAGCTTATCATGTACAGATTTAGATATGTTTGTTTTTGCTTTTCATTATTCTTTCTGTTAAAAGGTAGACTGTAGAAAGGGTTAGAATCGTTAATAGATTTTTACTCAGCATGTAAAGATGTGTTCAACTTGTACTAAATTGTCGGCACAGAACTGTTTTCAGTACTGTCATCTAGTTGAACTTAACTTGACCAAACTTGCAAAAAAGGTCGCTCTACAAGACTCTCTTCAAGACATCTACTCTCTTGAGAATTTTTCACATGTCATTACTAAATTTAAGACTTAGTGCCGACACAAAATATTTAATATTTGCATTTCACAATAAAGACAAAACAGTTATTATAATAAATTTGTGAAGTCATTTTTCTTTTAGGGACGACTATCATTCTTTTTGTTGAAATATGTAGCCCAAATTATGTATTTCTTGAGTGTTTTTTTTTGTTCCTTGATTTCGTCACCATTGATTCAGTTGAGTCCCTGGAGACGTTAAAAATTGTTAATCAAACAGTTCGTGGTAACGAACTGAAAGCAGGGAGAAACCCAGCTCATAAGTAACCAGAACTCTAAAAAATGAAACTTTGATACCAGTTCATACATAAAAAGAATTTGATTTTTATGCCGATTTCAAATAAATAAGTTTCATCAAATTTAGTCTTACACATCAAAAGTTACAAGTCAGAAAAATATCACCTTATTTTCAACAACAGTAGAAAACAACCTCAAAGAGTGATTACGTGTGAGGACCGGTCCTTACTGGAAGTTTTCTGGGGAAGCGGAACATTTCTAGGAAGGGGGCGCCGTATTTCCCAGCATTATCTAAAAAACGACCGGAAATAAAATATAAAAAAAAGTTTTTTCAACTGAAATCAAAGAGCACCATTAAAGCTTAAAACGAACTGAAATCATTATCAATTTGATGGGGTTCGCCCTCTAGTCAGTACTTAGCTCTTTATGCAAAAGTTTTTTTAGGGCTTTCAAAAGATCTATCTGTTCTAATTAAACGGCCTTTGTGATTCATGGATTTGTGATTCAGACCAAAGTTGAACTTTAGTGCAAAGAGCGAGGTACTGACTGGGGGGCGAACCCCCTCAAATACGTAATAATTTTTGTTTGTTATAAGTTTTAATGTTGCTCCTTACTTTCAGTTGAAAAAAACTTGTTTTTTTTTATTTAATAATACCAAGCACCAGTTTGATTGACTTTAAATGTAAAAGAACATAAACAATGCAATAGAGCATGAAGTAAAAAAAAAAGCAGGATGTGATGTCAAAGCTCAAGATTTACGTATATGTTTTAACACTTTACATGCAATATCTTTTCTGTTTTTTTATGAATTTCTCCCTGTCTCGTAAAAGAAATTTCTCGAAATAAGGATAGCTTAGTGATAGAGATGCAACATTCATGCATTATTGGAGATATGAGGGTGGAAATTGAGGCGAGAGGAATTTAAATTTTGTGGTAGGTATAGGCGTACGTAGCTCCTTGACTAAAGGGAGGGGGCAGCTGATTCTTTGCCTACAGGGGGGCGCTGAAGTTATATTGGAAAATCACAAAACCTTACATTGGCAGCAAGTTCTATCAAACCTATGACATCTCTATTAATAAGCAATCATAAATAAGCTTCAGCATAAATCTTCTTGGATTTAGAGCTGAACATTTCCAAGATATTACGGATAATTGCTTCTTTTAGACTTTCATTCTGTCATTCCAGCTGTGTATTTACAGATTTTTCAACCCTCTACCAATTATTATCTGCTTTTTTTTTTAGCCATCTTACTTTTTTCAAGTGTCTTTTCAACCATCTGCTTTTTCGGCCATATGTAGTGTAAATTTTAAGTTGTAGGTGGGGGGCGGCATCTGTCCTCCTCTGCCCTTCTCTCCGTACGCCCCTTTTGGTAGGGTTTGTGGAAAGTGATTAACAATTTTTATCCCTAATACAGAAAAATAAATGATTTTGCTCGAAAAATGTCTACTGTACCTATTATTGATGCATGGTAAAGTAGAAAGATAGGTCAAAAGACAATATGTGCTGACAGGTTGTCAAAATTGTGCATTAGCAATGTCTCAGGGATGGTTGAAGGTACTAAGCTGAAGAAAGGTACTAAAAAGACGAAAAAGAAAGAAAAAGAAACCCTCTTAGGAGGGTTGTATTAAATGATATGTCTGTTCTGTCTTTGTGAGGTAAACTTCGAAAGGGTAGATTTTCATTTAGCTCAAAATTTGCGAAGACTTTCTTTGGAACAAGTGAGTCAAACAGTTAGATGGAATTGGGGGAAGGTGTTCTTTAAATAGGCCAAAAACTTGTTGCCCCTAGTTAGTTATATTTCGATTTAGTCTTACGGATTATTCATCTAGTTTCCCAAAATATTTTTCTGGGAACCACAACTTTACGTGGTTAAATCGCAGGACGCTATGTGTGACAGATTTTTCAAATCATCTATAGTATCTTGGGAATGACTTAAGAAATCAAGTTAAAACCTTGAGGGAGTATAGGAGGGTAGTTGGACCAAGTGAGTATATCTTGAAACAGCTCTGGGAAGGATATGAAATTTTCAGGTAGTAATAGGTATTCTCAAGATACTCTAGAGAGGCTAGTTCGATGATCTGGATATATTCAGTTTTTTCCAGTTATCCGTGGGCCACACGAATTCAAAATTGAACATCTATGTTTGTTAATTAGCAAGTATTATTCGGCAAGTTATGCCGGCTTATCGTGTCCTTTTCATTAGGATATTGTTTTAATTAACATGTCAGACCGAAAGAGCGTCGGTATTTAGCACAAGAAATTTCATTGATCCGCCTTATGAACTTCAGAGTAAGCGGCTCAATTTAAAGAATGACCCTCAAAATTTGAAGTTGATAAGAGAATCTTTAAGCTAGAAATAACTTGATTTCTTGTTCAAATTAGCTAACACAATGAATTGTGACGGACAAGTTTCTGGATTTCTTAATCTTGGAAACACTTGTTATGTTAATTCGGTAATGCAGGTCACTCATTTACAGTTGACACTTCTCTTTTTTAGAAGTATTTAAGTTGGAATTATGCTATATTAAACATGCACAAGCATATCAGAGCGCAAACAAAAACGTTGAATGAGCTTATTAGAGCTTCTCTGCCTGGGGGTAACCATTTATAAACTGAGAATGGCGGATTGCGGCAATTTATAAGTAAAACTTACAATTTTTAACCAGATGATACTCAAATTAATTCAGGCCTAACGAGGCAATTAAATGTTTTAAGAAAGCTTGTTAAGGGCTTATTTTAAACTTACTACTAACATGTATGTCTTGATAATGCTGTCTTTAAGTGACGAACAACATTAAAATTACACTTTGATGCTGTTTTTTTTAACAGAAAGTTTGAGAAGGAAAATTAATATTATTCATTTTTCGACATATTAATAACAAATATCTAGATCGAAATTAAGACGAACAAAATTGACCTTCAAAAAGAATTTCAGGAAAACAAACAGAACTTAGCAAAAGTAAGATTGGGTTTCTCCTTTGTATAAGTCTCGTAAGACCTTAAGTTTTAGCTTTTTATTTTATTTCCAAAAAATTGGGAAAAAAATTGCGCAATTCTTGAAAAATCGCTGGATTCTGGATTCACTAAATTGGCCAAAAAGTTAATAACTAAATTATAATACACTCGAATCAACAGTCAACAAGCTTTTGTCTTTAGAAATCGTCGGTTTTATTTTTTTAGGCTTTTTTCATTTTAATTAATATTTTTTAGCATGTTGAACACAGAGGCTTCAATGGAGGAAGGAGATGCAATGACCTGTCTTTCGCGTAGTTTGAAAAATAACTTGATTTGGGTGTATTATTTTTTTTCTACGTGTGAATCCCCCTTGATTGTAACAGAAATTCACGGCCTTATTGACATGTATAAACAAATCATTTAAACAAAGGATATTGATTCTATTGTAGAGATAAATAAATGAATTGCTTTGAAATATTTGGTAGATTGAGGAAAGGGAGTTGTTTTTTTTAATTCAGCAAAGGGAAAAGATTTACTTTTCAAAAGACCAAGGCCATATCCAAGGGAGGGGGTTACCGGTTTTGAGCCTAACCCGCGCAAAACTTTTGTTCGACTCATGAAAAAGAAAACGCCATGCTTATAAATAAGTTCTTGACACACTTTGTACAGCTTTTTAGTAGCCCCTCTTCCACCAAAAATATATTTCCACAAACAAAAAGGTATGATGAATTTTTTAAAACGTTACAGTTTAAATTACAACACGGCGAATCACTAAATATTACAAATGTGACTTAGATTTCATAACAATGTAAAACAACAAAATAATACAACAAAAACAAAGGTAACTTACATATGTCAGTTAGTGAGGAAAGAGAGATTTTCCATCGAAGCTCTAGACAAAGCTGAATATATAAAATTTCAAGTCAATATCCAGGAGAGGGGTTTTACCCCCCTCTCCAATAATTTCGATTATATTGTAAAAATTTAAAGCCCAGAGTATACGAAAAAGTTTTTATTTATTTTAAAATTTTGTTCTTAAAAACACAAGTTCGCTTTTAATTTTTTTTTACCTATAATTGATTCATCTATAACCGAAAATCAATCATAATTTTTCTATAAGACATAAAAACGACATGAACTGAACTTTCATCAGGATATCGCTCATAACCATAAAACGAAATCTCAATACAGATCAAATCAATTTTCAATAAATAGTATTTATTTTCAGGTGGAAAATTGCCCAGAGGGAAAAATTCCTAGAGTGAAACTGTCAAGGGTGAAATTTCTCAGATGTGAAGGATTCAATTTTTTAGGAAGAATTTTAAGGGGTCTTAATTTCCGAGGGGAGCTAATCTCTGGACGAATTTTTCTAGGGGTTCAATTTTCAAGCTAGAATACGCCGGACCCCTTAAGAAGCGTATCAACTTACACGAGAAAGACAAGAAACGAGTAATATATATATATATATATATATATATATATATATATATATATATATATATATATATATATATATATATATATATATATATATATATATATATATATATATATATATATATATATATATATATGTATGCGCGTGTGTGTGCGTCATTTGATCTTACAGAAATAGTACAGAATTTTTTTTTTATTTCATTGTCAAATTATTGCCTTTTTTTGCCTTTCAGTTTTTATTCCAGTCAACAAAATTTATGGATTGGTTAGAACATGAAAAAGAAATTCACTGCACGAACTGCACACAAAATGACAAGTGTTTTTTTTTTGTAATTTGGTTGTCATTTCAATACTTTACAAGAAACATATGATTGTGAGGCCTGACATATTTTGTTGCCAAGTACGTTTGCTACAACATTTTTATGTTTAAACTATACTTCTATCTGTCTATTTTCCACATACCTATTCTAGTTTCTAAACATGGTTATATAATTCCCTTTTAGCTATTTTTTAAATCCAATTGTGAAAGAATTCAATAAAAAATATGCACATCTAAGAAATTGAGTTCTATTTACAAAATTAGGAATTGAATTTTGCAATAAATTTTATTAAGATTCAACAATAGCAATAGTTAAGTTTGGATTATACAATGATCATGAAAAATTGAATCATACATTTTATAAATTGAATTATTACACTGCAGAACCGAATGAGAACAGTGGATTTTTGCTATTCTTCCTCAAAGACTGTTTTCAAACCCGCCCATTGTGAGCATATAAGGATTTATATGTTCAATGCAATATTCCAAATATATAAGATACCTCAAGTTTAGTCATACCCGTTGAAAGTTACGAAGATGAAAAAATTGGTCTGATTTTCGAAGAAGGGTGCAACACATATTAGATTAAGCGTATCAGAGAAACCTAATGTACAAGTTTCAAGCTCCTATTTACAGAAATGGGGAATTTTAAATTTTTTTTATTTTATTTAGCCTATGTATTTTTTTTCTTTGGACAGAAGAAAGATCACGAATGCGTGTTTATTTGTATTTTTTGCTGTTTTTTTCCAAAGATTTTGCTGCTTTTTTCCAAAAACATTTGAGATTTGAGATCCAATAACTACACCTTTGGGGGTAACATGACGACTTACAGCTCATGGGAAAAGTGCTGTTACTTGTAAAATTCGCCCATTGCATGCGTATAGTATTTGTTATTGGGAAGTATGCAGAAATTTTACTGGGTGGGGGATTTTGTGCTTGAGGTGGGTTTTCATGCGGAGTATTTTCTGCAGGAGAGGAAAATTTCCGACGGTGAACTTTCCAGGAAAAATTTTACACTTGGGATTTGGCAGGATTCCTATGCGAAATTCTTTTATCTGTCTTGCTTTCCCTCTGTCAACTAGATTTAGCATGTGGAGATATTTGGAAGGAATTTTCAGCGGTTTTGGATGCCCGGAAAAAAATTACCATGGAAGGGGGAATTCCTGGAGTGATTGGGAAAACGATTAGAAATTAAATTGTTTTTTTCGAATCAGAATATGCTGAGCAGAATTTGTCCGGCTGAATTGTCCGCAAGAAATTTTACGGAAAAGGGAGGGGGTGATTTTCAACGAGGAAGGAATTTTCTAGAGCAAATTTTAGCTGAAAGTTAGGAACAACACTAAAATTTAAAACTGACAGATACGATTCTGTATTTGAGGGCGGATTCCCCTTTCTGGAATCCTTGCTTTTTAGGCCAAAGTCTTAAGTTTTTTTAAAAATGCTTTACATACAAATTAAACAGAACTTGTGTTTGAGCATTCTTTCTTAAATAACTACTACTACTACTAACAACTCACCACAGTACCAAGCCGAACAAGGCCAACACAGCTAAGCACGCTCTTCCTCCATTTTTCTTTTATTTCTAAAAGAAGTGGAACAAAAATTCCAACTTAAGCTTAAAGAGTTGAAGAAGGGGCAGCCCTACTCATATATGCTAAAATACATATTTTTTTTTAAGAAAACCATGTATAGCCTATATTTGTATATATTTGTTGGAAAAATATATATTTGTTTTAATGCATATTCTTACTTTCAGATGAAGAAGCTGCTTTTGTATTTAATCACCAGTAAGATTAGCTTTTTTTAATCAATTAGCTATGTTTATTAGATTAGCTATGATCAGTTTTTTTTATCAATTTAATCAGTTTAATTAATCAGTTTATTAGATTAGCTATGATCAGTTTTTTTAAAGGCCTTTCTCCCTATTTCGAAATTGGACAGCAGAATGATGCTCATGAATTTTTAATTACACTCGTGAATAAAATGGAAGAGGAGACGGACACGAAGAATAAAGTCTTTGAAGGCTCAATCAAACAAAAATGCATATGTCAGGTCTGCGACTACGTCTCAACGAGGACAGAATCGTTTAATTGCCTTTCGATAACTTGTTCTGGAAACTCACTCGAAGATATGTTGTCAAAAACATTTGAGTCTGAAGAGGTTGATTCCAGGTAAACTCAATCCCTATGAACATACACGCACGGTTTTTGGTACTTTAACACACTGGTGCTTCATTTTTTTGAATGCTTAGAAAATAATTTTTGGTTTACCTTACCACAAGCATAGCTTGTTTTGAAATATCATCGATTCTTTGCAAATATGAGGACCCAGAAAAAATGACTGACATAATTCATCTTTATCAAGAAGAAAAATTCTTGGCTATAATAATACACTTTTTGAGTCTGTGAGACCAGAGCTTTTCGTTGAAAATGTTCCAAGCTTCCCAGCAGTGGCGTAATTTCGTCAAAACCCTGGGGGGGGGAGAGTTGGACCTAATTTATCAAATAAAGTGAAAATGACAGTAAAACTAAAAAATAAGCCATTTAGTACCATGAAGGTACTTTTTATTGCTATGAAAGTACTATAAATGTACTTTATAGTACTATAAAGATAAATATGTACTAAAAAAATTATCTATTTCTGTTGATGCTTGAATTATGCAGGTTTATCTTAATTTTGACAAGATTTTGGAAGAAACAAAATTTCAGCTGGGGGCAAACTTGGGTCTGTGGGGGGGTAAACTCGGGTCTGTGGGGGGGGGGGCAAACTCGGGTCTAGGGGTGGCAAACCGATGTCCAGGAGGGGAAGTTGCCCCCCCCCCTGTCTCATAGGAAATTACGCCACTGCTTCCCAGAGTATTTAGTCACTAGGGAGTAATAGCCAATCAAAAATTTCGTGGTAACGAAGTGTAAGTAAGGAGCGACCCGGTTCAATACTAACCGAAACTCTAAAAAGCGGAATTTTGATACCAATACCTATATCAAAAGAATTTGCTTATCCTGCTGATTACAGACATATAAATTTCATTAAGTTTAGTCTTAATTATCATTGTGGAGAGGGGGATTTCTCCCCCTGGGACGAGGGATTACAGCTGTCTGGGTGAAGGGGGACGTCTCCATTGAGGTGTGGCAAGATTATTTGACATCAATCAGAAAATGATAGGAAATTAAATAAAAAAAAAACAATTTTTTTCAAATTAAATTAAGGATCAAAAATAATACTTGAAACGAACATAAATTATTGCATAGCCTATATGAATTGAATTGCTCCCTCCTCAACACCTCGTTCTTTACGCTAAAGCTTGAATTTTGTCCCAATTCTTTAAGAACAACTTGTAAAAAACAAGCGTTGTTTAATTACAACAATAAGAAGCTTTTTTTAAAAGTTCAGAAAAAGCTTAGCGTAAAGAGTGTGGAGTTGAGGAGGGGGAAATCCCTTTAATATATGTAATAACTTCAGGTTTTTTAATTACTTCTTTTATCCTTAATTTCAGTTAAAAATTGTTTTTTTTTATTGAATTTATCAAAATCAGATATTATAATGAAATGGAACTTAATAATATTAATGCTGTTTAAATTTTATAATAACAAATTTATAGGATTGTAAAATTGTCAACTTAGCCAGGCCATTAAGATAGGATGAGGGGGGCATCACCTCGGAGGATTTTATCACTGTGACCAAATTTTTCAGTATAAGCGGTTTGGAGTTTACATACAATAAGTTTTACATTTTAGAAATTTTAGAAGAAGTTTTATCTATGAATGACTAGTGGTGTGTTTAGACAATGCCTATGTTTTGTTCTCTCCAATAAATATATATTTCTGTAGTAAAATTTTTCACTATTAGCCTATTTTGGACTGTTTTTCAAAGTTGGGTTTCGCTTGCTTTTAATAGAAAAAAAAATTGAATATTCCTTATAACCTGTTTTCGAAACCAAATATATCATAAAAATACGTTTATGGATGAAACGATTTGATTCTAAAGGTTTTTTGTTTCATTATTTTTCGGTTCCCATAGCTCTCTCTTTATAATATAGTTCTTATTTTAATTTAGGTGTAACCGCTGTAATCAGTCTTGTAATATACAGGAATGCCGTATGCAATCATTAACTCCGGTCCTGCTACTCCATGTAAAAAGGTGAGGCTTATTAATTTTTTTTTTACATCACTTCATTTCGATAGATTCGACATTGCTAACTACTGTTAGTCGTCAACTCAACGTTTTACCTCCACCTCGCACATAATATACTCTGTTATGACTATCTGCTCAAGGAGAGCATAAAGATAAAACTTAGCACACTATAATCCTTAAATGCAGTGTGGCCAGATTGGCTTATTTTACGCCAAACTGGCTTATTTTGTTGGCGACTGGCGTGAAAATTTTTGAAACTGGCTTGTGGCTTAAAACTTGGCTATTTTTATTTTGAGCTGGCTTATTTCTTGGCGTGATTTACTTTTTCGGGAAGAATTTATATTTTTTGGCAATTCATCCGATTTTCGAACGGACGAACGAACGAATGCTCACGAAAAGTCAAAATCACGTTTTAACTCTATGGTCAAAATGCGAATCTAACCGCGGCACTGCGGTGAAGTTTTCAAATCCTAAGAGACACGTGGCTTCGTAACAACAGCATAAAAAGCATTAGCCATTAAGTCATGGGGTTAAACTACAGCTGAAGGTACAGTATATTAGCTGTTACTTATCAGTATAGAATAACGCCAGGAATCAAACTCATAACAGACATGTCTGTAACATCTACAGATCCTGTTTAACTGTTTAGTTCATGTGAGTTGTCCAGGAGTCGTCGTGCTGTCGTCATGCACACTCTAGCTATTTTCTGTGGTTTGTATCTCTGTACAAACAGATTGGGTACACAGCCTAGCCGACTGGGTCCATACCCCGATGCATTGGGTACTGCCCTCAATATATTGGATACCCCCATACCCGTTTTCACTTTTTGTCTAGGTCTATTCTGAGAAAATACATTTAGCCTATTTATATTTGAGGTTTTCTTTGCATCACTTCAGTTTAAATATGCTCAAAGGAAGAAGCAAATTGGCCATTGGCTTTCTCAGAATACATGCAAAAGAGAAAATTGTTATGGGGCAGTTGGGGATATTAATTGTTTTATGTACTACCATCAACATAATGTACTACTTCACCCCTGCAGTAGTACACCACAGGATCTGTACCTAAGAATTTGAGTGCTACACCCCACAATCAGTACTACATTAAACATGGCATAGGTCCTACTATGCCCTATATGGAGTAGGTCCTGCTATGCTCTCTATAGAGTAGTACACTTGGTTAGATGTAGGTATCAAATTCTGAGGTACAGATCCTGTGGTATGCTACTACAGTGGTGAAGGAGTACATTATATGTTGATGGTTGTACATAAAACAATTAATCCCTAACTGGTATGGGGGGTACCCAATGCATTGAGGGGTGTACCTCAATGCATTGGCTACCAGAAAATTGGGTACATGCCACAGAAAAATAGCTGGTGTACATGACTGGTTTGCACCCCCATTTTAGCAGTGATGAACATCATCTTGTGACATAAGCAAACCTGAAGCAATCAATCTTGTTTCAGACTCACTTTTATTCATTTTTCCCAATGTATTAGCCTATAGTTAAATACTAGAGGAATTTGTTATATATAATATAGGCTAATAGCTAATATGTAATAAAGTACCAGATAATACTAATGAAAATATCAGAAAGAGATATATAAGTACCGGAGCAGGATTAGTAGAAGAGTTACCCTTGCTATGATGTCTGATTTCTTTGTTACTGTTGCTGTAGCCTAGGCCGATTGGGTAAGACTCCTATTGATTAGCCAGTGCCTAATCTGAGCTGTATCTCTGATTAGAATTCAGTATGTCCTTTACCATGCAGCTGAGACTTTAATCTTGACCACTACTAATTTTCAGAATTATCAATCTTGGCCAATAGTCTACAAATCTTGACCACAACATTGATAATTAAACATGAGACATTACCTTTAACAGACAGCAACTATGGAAGGCATCCTATAGTTTTGTTATTTAGAAAAAACCTTTCAGATTTTGAAATAAACAATGTTCATTGTTATATTAAATTTAATCAATCAACTGTAGACAATCAAGGCAAGTGCCCATCAGATCATTTACCCCTCTTCTTTCTGGGCTGAGTTGACAATATATCCAAACCTTTAATTTGTTCTTCTTTTCTCATGATAAGTTCATACACTTCTTGGGAGAATTTAATTTTTACTGAATGAGATAATCACTTACTACAAAGTTTCTGTTGTTGCAAAAATTATGTTACTGTTATAGTAAACTACCTTGTTGTAACACTGCTTATTAATATTCAAAATGTGGATGAATATGGAAAGATTTAAATCAGCTATTAGCTAATAATGTGAGGTAACATCATAGTAGGGTTTATCTAATTCAGTATAGTCAGCGTATTTTGACCTACTATATATGGTGTTGTAGATTTAGATCTATTGACAGTTTTCTTTCCAGTATTTTACAATTCAATAGCATATGCTCAGGGGTTTCTTCTGTGTTTTTACAGTACCTGCAAAATGGGCTATTGGCAACTTCTCCATTTGGTTGCTTTATCTTGTATGAAGGAGAGTGGTGGTTGAAGTTAGCTATATTTGAACACATAATCACGAATAATTAATGCTAATTTTCTAGGAGTCACGTCGACGAACTTGGCTTCGCGGAAAGCGGAGCTGGTCTTGGCTGCTCATGTAGCCTGTCACTCATCGTTGAGAACAATCGACCATCTTTCTACTATCATCAAAGACTTATTTCCTGGGCTTATTGGTGAATCGGTGAGGCTAAAAAAACTAAATGTTCCGCTCTCATTAAGAATATGCTTGGACCTGAAACCCTGAAGGAGATAGTGGCTGACATTGGAGATGGTAAGTACTCTCTAATACTGGATGAGTCAACTGATGTCTTTACAATGAAGTTCATGTGTATTTGCATTCGATATTACAGCCCGAAGTTGAAAATGATAGTGTGTACTGCGTTAGGAATAGTTGAAGTACCATTAACTACAGCTATTATACTCCAAGCAGAACTCACAAAATTTCTTGCAGAGTGCAAACTACCTCTCAAAAACCTGATTGGTATTGGTACTGATGGGGCAAATAACATGTGTGGCGCAAATCACTCTCTATTTACATTGCTGAAAGCAGATGGGTTACCCCACATTCAGCTTTTCAAATGTGTTTGCCACTCTCTGCACTTGTACGCTTCCGAGGTGGTGGAAGAGTTGCCGAGCAACCTAGAATGTATGCTCTCTGACATGTACATGTGCTCGAGCGTAAGCCCGGTGCGACGGGAAGGGTACGCCCGGATATAGGCTGACAAATCATGAAAAGTTACCCTTTAAAAGTTTTGCTCCGTCAAGGACAAGCTGGGTCTCCCGATAAACCGCAGTTTGCAGAGTTGGTGAGCAATACCTCGAACTGACAACACATTTCCACATTGCCAAGGAAAAAGAGCGGTGCTATACTGCATGAACTTTACACGAAATGTACAGTGATAAGCGCAACCGTCTAGACAGTGTCTTTCTGAATCCGCTATTGGCCGACTTTCAGAGGTTGAGCATAGTATTTTATCATTCGAATAGAGGCTACTGTCGTCTCCCTCAAGAGATGATAGAGTTTGTCAGGTATAACCTGTACAAGATCCTTCAGCCAGCTGCAGTTTACAGAACCCTTGAGTTTCTAATTTACTACCTTGCTGTCGACTACGTAGACTTTGGGCATTTGTTTCTTTCTGAACTCAGCGAAGCTGATCTTCCAAGCGAGCAGAAAGAGGAAATAAAGCTTCGCAGTCACGGCTTTCTCAAGACGGATGCAAGGTCAGTTCTGAAACGTTTACCTCTTGCCATTGATTCCCTTCTGAAATTGAGAATTCTCTCTCCGACACTAGGTTTATCTCAGACTAGACCCAGATTCGCTGACCTGCCTCTTATTGTGATTCCAGTGACAGAATTTGGAGACATGGAAAACCAGTGGAGACGCCTGCTCGAGGTTGACTGGAATGAACATTGTGGCGGAGAACTTCCAAAAGACTCCTCTGAGTTCTGGGTCCACGTGCTTCAGTTTTGTGACCCTATGGGAGAGCCAGTCTTTCAGAATTTGACAAAGTGGGCCTTGTCGTTGCTGACTGTGCTTATCAAAACCTCTGTCGTTGATATAGTGTTTTCTATGATGAAGTGTGTAAATTAAAAGAGTAAGAATAGAATTCTTTTACCAATCCTAAACGCAAGTTTGATTTTTCGACTGTGGATGTCTGTCAGTGGCCACTGCTGTTCGTCATTCGTACCATCGGCCAAAATGACTTCGTTCAACAGTTCCATATATTCGAAAAATGGAGCTGAAAATGCGTCTGACAGTGGACGATGTGGCAGAGCTGATGCGCCTGACGCTGACAGGGAAGAAGATGAACTCAGTGACATCTTAGAGGCATTTGGTCAATCTTAAAGGGCTATGAAAGACAGGTATTCTTAGTCCCCGAAAATTCCACCCTGGAGCATTTTTTTTTTCCAATCTACCACTTTTTCTTAGTTTTCCCGTCATAAAGCGCCTTAAAAGGTACGCCCTCACTCAATGACTGGCAGCCAGAGTTCGGACAGCTATCTTGCGCTAAAGGTCAATCTAATTATGATAAGTTGTAAACTTCTGAAATCGATGAGTGAGTTGGCTGTCGCAGCACAGCAACAAAATTCAATTCTTATTTTGTCTTACGTAAAAGTATCAAAATTTATAACGCGTGTGATTCCCACTCTGGCACACGATGCTTCCCATCCATGTTTAAAGTGGTGGACTGTTCGGACTTCGTTAAAATGTGGCTCATCAAACAGGAACCTGGAGATCCGTCCCAGCAAGAACAAATAAAGACTAAGAACCTTCGTCTTCCTATCTCGATACTACAACCATGCGGAGTCGAATAAAATACGGCTGATACCTGGCGAATTTGAGCGGAGGTGGAGCTGGCACGGAACATTACAATTCGTTACCTCAACAACTAGCTCGTTGCAGGACAGCCCTGGAGAAGAAAAATTGAGTGAGAACAAGTGAAAGTGGTTGATTACACTTATAATACACGCCTGGAGGCCTGCTACGGTCTTTTCCTCGCAACTGCGTGGCGGCGATGAGGAAAAGTAGACGGCCGTCAACTCAGTGCTCAGCCAGTTCTCAAGTTGGCTCCACCTCCGCTTAGATTTTACGGGTTATCCAATAGTCAGTTCATGGACCAAAGACAGAGATTCTACTCAGTCTTATTTGTTCTTGGTCCCAGGGACGTATTGTGGTTCGTGATAGCCAATTATGACCCTGAAATGGACTTCTGATAAAGACAAAACTACGATTGTGTTCCTTGTGGACCTTTCGTAGCCCTTTAAGGGCGTTTTAGCATCACATTTAGCATTGGGAAAAGGAATTTAATCCAAAGCTTTGAATTTACACAAAGTGATTTCCATAATTTTATGAATCTATATGTTATAATATCCAATGATCTGATTTTCGTTTGTGTATCTATGTGATAATAAACCAATGAATTAATGATTTTTTTTGTTTTTGTCTGCGGGCTAAGGTCGTTATTAAGTAATGCATCATTTTGTCTAACCCAGACCGAAGGTTTGGGACACACTTTTTATAATTTTTTATGTTAATCACACTCCTACACCTCTGACTTAATCAAAATTCTTAAATTAAAACTCCGTGGGTCACAGAGTGTAATAGCAACAATCAGAAATACAACTCAGTGACCCACTGGGATAAAGAAACTGTAGCACACACACGGACAATGCTCAAACTAACACAGGAGAAATCGAGCCGGTGGGCGTCCTCGTCAATAATTTTCCCCGAACTGTTGGACAGGAAAGTAAGCACGGTCAAGCATTTTCTGAACAGAGCGCGGGGGAATTTCTGTTAAGTCTCTAGAGGTCCACATGGGGGAGCGGTTTATCGCAATTCTACTAAATGCAGCCTCAAAATAATCTCTACAGTGGAACTGAATTTCCGCACACCAGGGACAGAATTGAAAGGTGGATAATGCCATTAGGACCAAAGGACCTGAATAGAGGTGAGTCAAGGAGGCACACTTGTGCCTCTATAAAGAGGCGACCCACCACACTGTTAAGCGATTTCAGGTCCTAGATGTCGCAGAGAGACGGCGGTAATCGCATTTTGTAGCCCAAGCTCAAACTAAGAAACTTGCAAAATTTCATCCTCTTCCGACTTTATCTTGATAAGTAATAAACTGTACAAAAACGTGCAGAAATTATTTGAAAAAAACTAGGTTTTCTAAAGAGTTAATCGAACTTAAAACGAATAGAAATTATTCAGTATATGAAAAGGGCCGTGCCCTCCTCAACGCCTCGCTCTTTACGCTAAAGTTTGACTTTCTCACAACTCTTTTTTTTAAACAATAATGACTTTAGCGTAAAGAGCGAGGCTTGAGGAGGGCACAGCCCCTTTCATATACGGAATAATTTATGTTCGTTTTAGGTTTTAATGTCGCTCCTTACTTTCAGTTTAAAGAAATTTTTTTTATATTTAAAGGCTGCGAAAGCGGGGGTTTGGGGGGCGGCAGCCCCCCCAACTGTGCCTCCTAATCCCTGTACGTTTTAAGGTTCGACCTTGTAACTCAGCCTCTTTAACTCTTTAGAAAACATAGTTTTTTTCAATATTTCTATAAAACGGCCGTCAAAACTTGGACACCATTAAAAGTAAAGTTAAATTTTGGGCAAAAAATTGTCTGGCTTATTTTTGGCGTGTTTTTCAAAGGCTGCGGCTTATTTTTTTGTTCACGATCTGGCCACACTGCTTAAATGTCAAGGGGTATTGTTTGGCAGGAGAAGTCTGTGACCCACCTGCTTAAGTCTGATAAATAGGGACAGCAGTATTTTTCTCAGTATCCTATAGAAGACAAAGATATGTAAGATACATACAATTTGCTGTACTTGGGATTATTTCATACCATCCTGGGAAAACTGTTGATTTTGGTATATATCAGAGGCAAGATTCTAGCGTTGCCTATATTAAAAAGGCATATATAAGGCTTCAATGTATTCGTATTATAAAATCTTCTAAGAGCCACTTTAAGTGGATGAATGGTTGTGTAAAATCCGGAGGGGACTCATTCAATTAGAAACTAAATTTGCTATTTTCTCTCTTGCCAACTTTTCGCTAGTCTCATTGCGAGTGATAATTTTATGTTTTTTTTTCTTATATTAGTAATTTATCTGTTTTTCTTCAACCTTCTTTAAAGGCCGATTAAACTTTGGGTGACTAGGAGTATTCAATATTTTATGTGTGATTCCTAATTAATAGATCCATTTTAATATCTTGCTTTCATTCTTTTCGTGTCAGGTATTATTTATTATTTAATAGTAAATTATTGTATTTTCCTTTTTCATTTATTTAATGTTATTTTTTGTGTATTAAGCTTAATATTGTTAATTTAATTTATTTTAAAAATTTATTCTTAAGAAATTTTTTTTTTTTATTAACTTATAGAACAACTTCATGTTAGACGGAAATTTTTCCCATGAGTTTTCTAGCGTTGTATATTTTCTAGCGTTAGGCGCTTTTTTACCAGATTCTTCTTCCAGCAGAATATAAAAGTCTCCAGATATATATCAATTGCAAATGAGTTGGTAGTTGATCATAAAATTAAGATTTACCAACATACCCAATTAAAAATGGCAAGCTATGTTCAGCATTTAGACCGTTTCGTTTTTGAGCGGCATTACGTTGCAGTGGCCGGAAACTTGGTTTTCAACGACGCAGAGGTGAGTCAACGCCATATTTTTTTTTTGTGTGTTCTGAAATCAACACAAACTTGATTGACTCATGCCCTAAATAGAATAGAATTTATTTTTAAAGCTAGATAAATAATCTATCTATCCTTTCAATTATTTTGAACAAAATAGTTAAGTCCAAACTTTATTAGGACGTCTTAGGAGTTGCACTGGGATTTGGTAGCAAAAATGAGGACGGGCGGGGGTGAGTTTTACTTTACCTGCACTGATACCGCATGTTTTAATTCTAATCGAACAGACCCTCTTCGACTTTTCTAAAACCACTCCTTGCAAACTAAGATGTTGGGGGCAGTGGCGAACCTAGGGGGAGCCCCCCCAAGATTTTTACTGGTGCCCTCATATCTTACGTTTTTTTTCTATTTTTTAATCTTTTTATTAATAAATTTGTCAATTTGGTCAATTATTGGCGCCCTTGTTACATTGACCCCCCGCCCCAAGATTTTACTTATTTGTACCCTTATCACAATAGCCCCACCCCTCAAAAGTTTGCTCTAGATCCGCCCTTGTTGGGGAAAAAAATGGAAGATTGAATGCACATGGCTCTTTGCTTAGGCAGCTCTATAGCAATGCTTATGATGGCAAAATTTAGCTTTTTTATCGCTCATGTGGCAGTTTATCTTTTAAAGTCTCCTGCTGAAAGTAAGGGCCCCCAAAGAGATTGAGATGCACGTTTCGAACGGACAGAATATTATCTAATAAAATGTTTTAGTAAATTATGACTGGAAGGAGGATTGGTGAACTTTCCATTCGCCAAAAAAAAATTATAAGCCTGAATTGTAGGTGTTTTCAAACTAATTTTGCAATGCTTTGATGCCAAATATGCATTCCCAAGTTACCAAATTTTACCAAGTTACCATTGCTGCGATGAAAATCTTGAAACTGATTGCTAGTAGAAAGGCTTTATTGACTAGTGACGGGGCACCATATATGGGCATAGAGTCCCTAGGGAGAACACCTGTGCTGTCAGTCCGAGACGAACACCATATATGGGCATGGAATCCCCAGGGAGAACACGTTTCCGAGAAATTGATTGCATAACCTAGCCTAACCTCATGAGCTCGTGACGGGGGGCACCATATATGGGCATAGAGTCCCTAGGGAGAACTCCTGTGCTGTCAGTCCGACGGGGCACCATATATGGGCATGGAATCCCCAGGAAGAACACATTTTTCTCACTGAGAATGAAAAAACAGGATTTTTCTCACTTTGATGTATTTCCAAGGAGAACTGTCTCCGGGCGAAGTTTAATAATGTCTTTGGAGGTCGCCCGGGAGAATTGTTTCCGGGTGAAGTTTATTAATTTCTTTGGTGTTCGTCCAGGAGAATTGTTTCTGGGCGAAGTTTTTTAATGTCTGACGGGTGATGTCAAGGTTGATTGATTTGTCATGAAAGGGGAATTAATTTTTTGTTTCTAAAGTGAAGTATTGATTCACGAAAGGGGAATTAATTTGTTGTTTCTAAGAGGAATTATTGATCCACTAAAGGGGAATTAATTTGTTGTTTCTGAGGAGAATTATTGATTCACGAAAGATGAATTAATTTGTTGTTTCTAAGGGGAATTATTGATTCAAGAAAGGGGAATTAATTTGTTGTTTCTAAGGGGAATTACTGATTCACGAAAAGGGAATTAATGTGTTGTTTCTAAGGGGAATTATTGATTCAAGAAAGGGGAATTATTTCGGCGAAACAGTTTGATACATTTTAAAAGATGATTTTAGAAGATGTTTAGAAGAGGATTTGAGGGTCGTTATAATACAAAAGTTGTATTTGAACAGTGTTGTGAGGTCCTCTACCCCAACCCCAAAGGCACCCGATCCCCCTACCCCAACCCCGAAGGAACCCCCCGGCCCCCAAAGGTCCCCCGGGCCCCCCGAACCCCCAAAGCCCCACCGAGGCCTTCCATTCCCATTACTTATTGAATTTTTTTAAGTTTTTTCGGACTGAATTTCTTAGACTTAGAAATTATCCAACATTTTTCAGGTTTTTTCTTTAACCCATTGGAATAGAGTTTTAGCCTAGAGTCTTAGCTTAGTTTTATTTAGAGCTGAAGTTTACTTTAGTTTTAGTTAAGAGTTTAGAGTTTTAGCTTAGAGTCTTAGCTTAGATTTTTTGTTACAGTTCTAGTTTAGTTTTAGTTAAGAGTTTAGAGTTTTTATCTTAGAGTATTAGTTTAGATTTTTTGTTAGAGTTCTAGTTTAGTTTTGTTTTAGTTAAGATTTTAATCTTATAGTCTTAGCTAAGAGTTTTAGTTAGAGTTGAAGTTTAGTTTAGTTTTAGTTAAAAGTTTAGAGTTTTACCTTAGAGTCTTAGCTTAGAGTTTTAGTTAGAGTTGAAGTTTACTTTAGTTTTAGTTAAAAGTTTAGAGTTTTAGCTTAGAGTCTTAGCTTAGAGTTTTTGTTAGAGTTCTAGTTTAGTTTAGTAATAGTTAAGAGTTTAGTTTTTAGCCTAGAGTCTTAGCTTAGAGTTTTTGTTGAAATTCTAGTTTAGTTAAGTTTTAGTTAAGAGTTTAAAGTTGTATATTAGAGTCCTAGCTTAGAGTTTTAGTTAGAGTTGAAGTTTAGTTTAGGTATAGTTAAGAGTTTAGAGTTTTAGCTTAGAGTCTTAACTTAGATGTTTAGTTAGAGTTGAAGTTTAGTTTATTTATAGTTAAGAATTTAGAGTTTAGCTTAAGAGTCATAGCTTAGAGTATTTGTTAGAGTTCAAGTTTATTTTAGTTTTAGTTAAGATTTTATGGTTTTTAGCTTAGAGTCTTAGCTTAGAGTTTTTGTTGAAGTTCTAGTTTAGTTAATTTTAGTTTTAGTTAAGAGTTTAGAGTTTTACCTTAGAGTCTAGCTTAGAGTTTTGATTAGAGTTGAAGTTTAGTTTAGTTATAGTTAAGAGTTTAGAGTTTTAGCTTAGATTCTTAGCTTAGAGTTTTTGTTATAGTTCTAGTTTAGTTTAGTTATAGGTAAGTGTTTGAAGTTTTACCTTAGAGACTTAGCTTAGAGTTTTAGTTTGGTTTAGTTTTAGTTAATAGTTTAGAGTTTTTAGCTTATAGTCTTAGATTATAGTTTTTGTTAGAGTTATAGTTTAGTTTATTTTTATTTAATATTTTATAGTTTTTATATTATAGTATTATCTTATAGTTTTATTAATAGTTCTAGTTTAGTTTAGTTTAGTTTAGTTTAGTTAAAGTTGAGAATTTAGAGTTTTATCTTAGAGTCATAGCTTAGAATTTTACTTAAAGTTCTAGTTTGTTTAAGTTTTAGTTAAGAGTTTCGAGTTTTAGCTTAGAGTCTTAGCTTAGAGTTTCTGTTAGAGTTCTAGTTTAGTTTTAGTTAAGAATTTGGTGTTTTACCTTAGAGTCTTAGCTTAGAGTTTTTGTTAGAGTTGATGTTTAGTTTAGTAATAGTTAAGAGTTTAGAGTTTTAGCTTAGATTCTTAGCTTAGAGTTTTTGTTTGTGTTCTAGTTTAGTTTACATATAGTTAAGAGTTTGGAGTTTTAGCTTAGAGACTTAGATCAGAGGTCTAGTCTAGTTAGTTTTAGTTAAGAGTTTACAGTTTTTTAGCTTTGAGTCCTAGCTTATAGTTTGGTTAGAGTTCTAGTTTAGTTTAGTTTTTATTAAGAGTGTTATGTTTTACCCTATAGTTTTAGTATCGACTTTTAGTCATAGTTATAGTTTAGTTTAGTTTTTGCTAATTGCTTAGAATTCTAGCTTAGAGTCTTAGCTTAGAGTTTTTGTTAGACTTCTAGTTTAGTTTAGTTCTAGTTAAGAGTTTAGAATTTTTAGCTTATAGTCTTAGCTTAAAGTTTTTGTTGAAGTTCTAGTTTAGTTTAGTTTTAGTTAAGAGTTTAGAGTTTTAGCTTAGAGTCTTAACTTAGAGTTTTTGTTAAAGTTGAAGTTTAGTTTAGTAATAGTTAAGAGTTTAGAGTTTTAGCTTAGAGTCTTAGCTTAGAGTTTTTGTTAGAGTTCTAGTTTAGTTTAGATATAGTTAAGAGTTTGGAGTTTTACCTTAGAGACTTAGCTTAGAGTTCTAGTTTAGTTTAGTTTTAGTTAAGAGTTTAGATTTTTTTATATTAGAGTCTTAGCTTATAGTTTTTTTTATATTTATATTTTAGTTTAGTTTTATTTTAGAGTTTAGATGTTTTAGCTTAGAGTATTAGCTTAGAGTTTTAGTTAGAGTTCTAGTTTAGTTTAGTTTTAGTTAAGAGTTTAGAATTTTAGCTTAGAGTCTTAGCTTAGAGTTTTAGTTAGAGTTGAAGTTTAGTTTAGTTAAAGTTAAGAATTTAGAGTTTTAGCTTAGAGTCATAGCTTAGAGTTTTACTTAAAGTTGTAGTTTAGTTAAATTTTAGTTAAGAGTTTCGAGTTTTAGCTTAGAGTCTTAACTTAGAGTTTTTATTAGAGCTCTAGTTTAGTTTAGTTTTAGTTAAGATTTTATATTTTTAAATTAGAGTCTTAGCTTAGAGTTATATTTAGAGTTCTATTTTATTAGATTTTCAACTATGTTTTTAGGTATTTTTTTTTGTTGGAGCTTATTATCTTCGTAAAAGCTATAATTCATCAAATGCAGACGATTGAGCACAAAGTTTTACCTTTATGTTAAAGACTAGAGATGTTGTAGTAGGGCTAGTTCTGTTGTTGCATATTCAAGAGTTTCAAATTTTAGCTTAGTCTTAGCTTAGAGTTTTAATTAGAGTTCTAGTTTAGTTTAGTTTTAGTTAAGAGTTTAGAGTTTTTAGCTTAGAGTCTTAGCTTAGTTTTATTTAGAGTTCTAGTTTAGTTTAGTTTTAGTTAAGAGTTTAGAGTTTTACCATAGAGTCTTAGCTTAGAGTTTTAGTTAGAGTTAAAGTTTAGTTTAGTTACAGTTAAGAATTTAGAGTTTTAGCTTAGAGTCATAGCCTAGAGTTTTACTCAAAGTTATAGTTTGGTTAAGTTTTAGTTAAGAGTTTCGAGTTTTAGCTGAGTCTTAGCTTAGAGTTTTTGTTAGAGTTCTAGTTTAGTTTAATTTTAGTTAAGAGTGTGATGTATTACCTTTGAGCTTAAGTTAGAGATCTAACTTAGTTTACTTATAGTTAAGAGTTTAATCTTTTAACTTATAGTTTTAGCTTAGATTTTTAGTTAAAGTTCTATTTTATTTTAATTTTAGTTAAGAGTTTAGAATTTTAGCTTAGAGTCTTAGCTTAAAGCTTTTTTTAGAGTTCTAGTTTATATCAGTTTTAGTTAAGAGTTTAGAGTTTTTAGCTTAGAGTCTTAGCTTGGAGTTTTTATTGAAGTTCTAGTTTATTTTAGTTTTAGTTAAGAGTTTATAGTTTTAGCTTAGAGTCTTAGCTTAGAGTTTTAGTTATAGTTTAAGTTTAGTTTATTAATAGTTGAGATTTTAGCTTTTTATCTTAGAGTCTTAGCTTAGAGTTTTTGTTAGAGTTCTAGTTTAGTTTAGATATAGTTAAGCGTTTGGTGTTTTACCTTTGAGACTTAGCTTAGAGTTTTAGTTTAGTTTAGTTTTAGTTAAGAGTTTAGAGTTTTTTAGCTTAGAGTCTTAGCTTAGAGTTTTACTTAGAGTTGAAGTTTAGTTTAGTTTTAGTTAAGAGTTATAGCTTAGAGGTTTAGCCTAGAATCTTAGCTTAGAGATTTAGTTAGAGTTGAAGTTTAGTCTAAACTATTATAACCACAAAATTCCACAAAAAAGCCTACGCACGCGCGCGAACGTAGGCTAACCTAGCCTAACCTAACTTGATCTAACCTAACCTAAACTAACCCTACTCTCCGAAAAATCCCCCCCTGTCGACTGTGTACCAGTTATGTTAGGTTAGCTTATCATTAGCGCGCAAGATAAGCTAACCTAATCTAACCTAAATTAAACGTGGAGAAACCTAACCTCTAACCTAACCTAACCTATGGTTTTGGTATTTCTATGCTATATTGTGGAATTTTGTGGTTATGCTAGTTTAGACTAAACTTCCACTCTAACTAAATCTCTAAGCTAAGATTCTAGGCTAAACCTCTAAGCTATAACTCTTAACTAAAACTAAACTAAACTTCAACTCTACTTAAAACTCTAAGCTAAGACTCTAAGGTAGAACTCTAAACTCTTAACTAAACTAGAACTTCAACAAAAACTCTGAGCAAAGACTCTATGACAAAACTTCTAAACTCTTAAAGGTAACTAAAACTAAACTAAACTATAACTCGACGTAAAACTCTAAGCTAAGACTCTAAGCTAAAAACTCTAAATTCTTAACTATGACTAAACTAAACTTCAACTTCAACAAAAACTCTAAGCTATGACTCTATGATAAAACTCTACTCTTAACTAAATTAGACTAGAACTCTAACAAAAACTCTAAACTATGACTCTAAGCTAAAAACTCTAAATTCTTAACTATAACTAAACTAAACTAAACTTCAATTCTAACTATAACTCTAAGCTAAGACTATAAGTTAAAACTCTAAACACTTAATTAAAACTAAAGTAAACTAAAACTCTAACAAAAACTCTAAGCTAAGACTCTAAGCTAAAACTATAAACTCTTAACTAAAACTAAACTAAACTAGAGCTTCAACAAAAACTCTAAGCTAAGACTCTAAGCTAAAAACTATAAACTCTTAACTAAAACTAAACTAAACTAGAACTCTAACAAAAACTCTAAGCTAAGACTCTAAGCTTAAATTCTAAACTCTTAACTAAAACTAAACTAAACTATAACTCTAACTAAAACTCTAAGCTATGACTCTAAGTTAAAACACCAAACTCTTAACTAAAACTAAAATAAACTGGAACTCTAACAAAAACTCTAAGCTAAGACTCTAAGCTAAAAACTCTAAACTCTTAAGTAAAACTAAACTAAACTAAAACTCTAATCTAAGTCTATAAGTTAAAACTCAAAACTCTTAACTATAACTAAACTAAATTAGAACTCTAACAAAAACTCTAAGCTAAAACTCTAAACTTTTAACTAAAACTAAACTAAACTAGAACTCTAACACAAACTATAAGCTAAGACTCTAAGCTAAAACTCTAAACTCTTAACTAAAACTAAACTGAACTACAACTCTAACTAAAACTCTTGGCTATGACTCTAAGGTAAAACTCTAAACTCTTAACTATAACTTTACTAAACTATAACTTTAACTAAAACTCTAAGCTATGACTCTAGGCTAAAACTCTAAACTCTTAATTATAACTAAACTAAACTAGAACTCTAACTAAAACTCTAAGTTATGACTCTAAGCTAAAACTCTAAACTCTTAACTAAAACTAAACTAAACTAGATTTCTAACAAAAACTCTAAGGTAAGACTCTAACCTAAAACTCGAAACTCTTAACTAAAACTTAGCTTTAAGTTTAACTACAACTTTAAGTAAAACTCTAAGCTATGACTCTAAGCTAAAACTCTAAATTCTTAACTGTAACTAAACTAAACTTCAACTCTAGCTAAAACTCTAAGCTAAGACTCTATGGTAAAACTCTAACAAACTCTTAACTATATCTAAACTGAACTAGAACTTTAACAAAAACTCTAAGCTAAGACTCTAAGCTAAAACTCTAAACTCTTAACTATTACTAAACTAAACTTCAACTTTAACAAAAACTCTAAGCTAAGACTATAAGCTAAAACTCTAAACTCTTAACTAAAACTAAACTAAACTAGAAATTCAACAAAAACATTAAGCTAAGATTCTAAGTAAAAACTCTAAACTCTTAACTAAAACTAAACTAAACTAGAACTATAACAAAAACTCTAAGATAAGACTCTAAGATAAAATTCTAAACTATTAAATAAAACTAAACTATACTAGAACTATAAATAAAAATATAAGATTAGACTATAATTTAAAAAAAAAAACTATTAAATAAAACTAAACTAAAATAGAAATCTAACAATAACTATAATATAAGACTCTAAGCTAAAAAACTCTAAACTATTAAAAAAAACTAAACTAAAAAACAACTATAAGCTAAGTCTCTAAGGTAAATCTCCAAACTCTTAACTATATCTAAACTAAACTAGAACTCTAACAAAACTCTAAGCTAAGACTCTAAGCTGAAACTCTTAACTATTACTAAACTAAACTTCAACTTTAACAAAAACTCTAAGCTAAGACTCTAAGCTAAAACTCTAAACTCTTAACTAAAACTAAACTAAACTATAACTTCAACAAAAACTCTAAGCTAAGACTCTAAGCTAAAAACTCTAAACTCTTAACTAAAACTAAACTAAACTATAAATCTAAAAAAAACTCTAAGCTAATACTCTAAGCTAAAATTCTAAACTCTTAACTAAAACTAAACTAAAATAAAACTCTAACTAAAACTCTAAGCTATGACTCTAAGGTAAAACACCAAACTCTTAACTAAAACTAAACTAAACTATAACTCTAACAAAAACTCTAAGCTAAGACTCTAAGCTAAAAAACTCTAAACTATTAACTAAAACTAAACTAAACTAAAACTCTAACTGAAACTCTAAGCTAAAACTCGAAACTCTTAACTAAAACTTAACCAAACTACAACTTTAAGTAAAATTCTAAGCTATGACTCTAAGCAAAAAATCTAAATTCTTAACTGTAACTAAACTAAACTAAACTAGAACTCTAAATAAAACTCTAAGCTAAGAATTTAAGCTAAAAACTCTAAACTCTTAACTAAAACTAAACTAAACTAGAACTCTAACAAAAACTCTAAGCTAAGACTATAAGCTAAAATACTCTAAACTTTTAACTAAAAATAAACCAAACTAAAACTCTAAGCTAAGTCTCTAAGGTAAAACTTCAAACTCTTACCTATAACTAAACTAAACTAGAACTATAACAAAAACTCTAAGCTAAGAATCTAAGCTAAAACTCTAAACTCTTAACTATAACTAAAGTAAACTTCAACTCTAACTAAAACTCTAAGATAAGACTATAAGGTAAAAAAATAAACTCTTATATAAAAATACACTAAACTAGAGATTAAACTAAAACTCTAAGCTAATAATCTAAGCTAAAAACTCTAAATTCTTAACTAAATCTAAACTAAACTAGAACTCTAACAAAAACTCTAAACTAAGACTCTAAGCTAAAATTCTAAACTCTTAACTAAAACTAAACTAAACTAGAACTCTAACCAAAAGTCTAAGATATTAATATAATTTAAAACAACAATCTCTTGACTAAAACTAAACTAAACTAGAACTATAAATAAAACTCTATGCTAGGATTCTAAGGTAAAACTCTAAACTCTTTACTAAAACTAAAATAAGCTGAAACTTTAACTAAAACTCAAAGAGAAGTATCAGCTAAGAACTCTAGAATCTTAAATAAATCTTAACCAAACTACAACTTTAAGTAAAATTCTAAGCTATGACTCTAAGCTAAAACTCTAAATTCTTAACTGTAACTAAACTAAACTAAATTAGAACTCTAAATAAAAATCTAAGCTAAGACTCTAAGCTAAAAAACTCTAAACTTTTAACTAAAACTAAACCAAACTAAAACTCTAAGCTAAGTCTCTAAGGTAAAACTTTAAACTCTTACCTATAACTAAACTAGAACTATAACAAAAACTCTAAGCTAAGACTATAAGCTAAAAACTCTAAACTCTTAAATATTACTAAACTAAACTACAACTCTAAACAAAAGTATAAGATATGACTATAATGTAAAACTATAAAATCTTAATTAAAACCAAACAAAACTAGAACTTTAACAAAAACTCTAAGCTAAGGCTCTAAGCTAAAACTCTAAACTCTTAACTAAAAATAAACTAAACTAGGACTTCAACAAAAACAATAAGCTAAGACTCTAAGCTAAAAACTAAACTCTTAACTATTACTAAAATAAACTCTCTAACAAAAACTCTAAGCTAAGACTCTAAGCCAAAACACTAAACTTTTAACTAAAACTAAAGCTCTTGCATTTCAATGATAAAAATTAAATATGAACTTTGAAAATTAAGAGAATGTAACTGTGACAAGGTAATCCGCAACAAAACCCAACTGAAATATTCCAACTCTTGCATTTCAACGTAAGAAATTCAAAATGAACTTTGAAAAATCAAGAGAATGTAACTGTGACATGGTAAACAATGACATAACACTACTTAAATATTCCGACTCTTGCATTTCAATGAAAGAAATCCAAAATGAACTTTAAAAAATCAAGGGAATGTATCTGTGACTAGTTACACCATGAAAAATCAGTACTGAAATATTTCAACTTTTTCATTAAAATGAAATAAATTCAAAATGAACTTTGAAAAATTAATGGAATTTAACTGTAACTAGGTAACCAACGAAGGAACACAACTGAAACAATCCAAGTGTTGAATTTCAACGAAAGAAATTCAAAATGAACTTTGAAAAATCAAGATAATGTAACTGTGACATGGTAAACCATGACAAAACACTACTGAAATAATCCAACTCTTTCATTTCAATGAAAGAAATTCAAATGAACTTTGAAAAATCAAGAGAATGTAACTGTGACAAGGTAAACCACGACATAACACTACTGAAATATTCCAACTCTTTCATTTCAACGAAAGAAATTCAAAATGAACTTTGAAAAATTAAGAGAATGTTAACTGTTACAAGGTAAAGCACGACAAAACACTACTGAAATAATCCAACTCTTGCATTTCAATGAAAGAAATTTGAAAGGAACTTTGGAAAATCAAGAGAATGTAAGTGTGACAAGGTAAACCACAACGAAACACTACTGAAATATTCCGACTCTAGCATTTCAATGAAAAAAAACCAAAATGATCTTTGAAAAATCAAGAGAATGTAACTGTGACAAGTTAAACCACGACAAAACACTACTGAAATATTCAAACTCTTGCATTTCAATGAAAGAAATTCAAAATGAACTTTGAAAAGTCAAGAGAATGTAACTGTGACAAGGTAAACCGCGACAAGGCACTATTGAAATATTCTAACTCTTGGATTTCAACGAATTAAATCCAAATTAAACTTTGAAAAATCAAGCCAATTTAACGGTGACAAGATCAACCAAAACAAATCACTAAGGAAATATTCCAGATCTAGAGTTTAAATTGTAGAAATTAAAACTGAACTTTGAACAATCAAGACAATATAACTGTGACAAGTTGAACCACCAAAAAACATTAGTTAAATAATTCAAATCGTGCTCATGAATGACAGAAATTAAAAATGAACTTTGAAAAATCATGACAACTTAACTTTGACGAAGTAAATAATGAAAAAACAGTAATGAAATATTCTCAATCTTGCATTTCAACTAAAGAAATTAAAAATGAAATTTGATAAATCAAGAAAATGTAACTCTGACAAGGTAAAGCACAACAAAACACTACTTAAATAATCCAACTCTTGCATTTCAATGAAAGAAATTCAAATGAACTTTGAAAAATAAAGAGAAAGTAAATGTGACAAGGTAAACCACTACAAAACACTAATGAAATATTCCAACTCTTGCATTTCAATGAAAAAAATTCAAAATCAACTTTGAAAAATTAAGAAAATGTAACTGTGAAAAGGTAAGCCACACCAAAACACTACTGAAATATTCCAACTCTCACATTTCAACGAAAGAAATTCAAAATGAACTTTGAAAAATCAAGAGAATATAACTGTGACATGGTAAACCATAACAAAATATTACTGAAATAATCCAACTCTTGCATTTCAATGAAAGAAATTCAAATAAAAATTGAAAAATCAACAGAGAGTAACTCTGACAAGGTAATCCACGACAGATGTCCACTGAAATATTACAACTTTCGCATTTCAATTAAAGAAATTCGAAATGAGCTTTGAAAACTCAAGAAAATATAAGTGTTACAATGTAAACAACAACTAAACACTACTGAAATATTCCCACTCTTGCATTTCAACGAAAGAAATCCAAATAGATTAATTAAAAATTTAGAAAGTTCAACCGTGACAATTAAAAGTGTATAGAAACAATTCAAGAATATTCCATCTCTCGCATTTCAACGAGATAAATACAAAATGATATCTGAAAAATCTAGAAAGCGTAACAGTGACTAGGTAAACTATGTCAAAACACTACTGGAATATTCCAACTGTCCTAGTCGATTACGTCATTCTATGCCCATATTTGGACCCCCGTCATGACCTCCTGATAGGGTTCTACCGATTATGTAATCAATTTCTCAGAAATCCATTTGTCCTAGTTGATTACGTCATTCTATGCCCATAAATGAATTCCGGTCACGATCTCCTGATAGGGTTCTACCGATTATGTAATAAATTTCTCGGGAATTCTCTCCTTTCGATTACGCAATCAATTTTTCAGAAATCCTCTCCCCTCGAGGGATTCTATGCTCATATATGAAGTCCCGTCACGTGCTCATGAGGTTAGGTCAGGTTACGCAATCAATTTCTCGGAAATCCATTTTCCCTCTCGAGTCCTAGATCAATATATCTCTTCCCCGCCTCCCCCTTAGAAACAACAAATTAATTCCCCTTTCTTGAATCAATAATTCCCCTTAGAAACAACAAATTAATTCCCCTTTCGTGAATCAATAATTCCCCTTAGAAACAAAAAATTAATTCCCCTTTCGTGACAAATCAATCAACCTTGACATCACCTGTCAGACATTAATAACTTTCGCCCGGAAACATTTCTCCTGGACGAACTCCAAAGACATTAACAAACTTCGCCCGGAGACAATTCTTCTTGGAAATACATCAAAGTGAGAAATTTCTCGGAAACGTGTTCTCCCTGGGGATTCCATTCCCATATATGGTGCCCCGTCGGACTGACAGCACTTGTGTTCTCCCTAGGGACTCTATGCCCATATATGGTGCCCCGTCTCGAGTCAATAAGGCCTTTCTACTATTGCTGACGTCTTAAGTTAACTTTTCTGATAATATAAACGGTGAACTGATATTTATGAAGGTAGTTACTATTTTCCACAAATTATATTTCAATGTTTAATAGGTAGTGTCGTTGATTTAGCCCAAAAAATATAAAATATAAATAGACGGCAAAATGTAGGCTATCACTACCTAATTAAATCAATTACGTGGACATCCATTTATTTATTATTGTTCGAAACGGATAGACGAAGCCGTATACAAAAGCAAAAATCTCGTTTACACGTCAGTGATATTATGGATCGATTGCAGGACGAGGTGGTGTTACGATATTTTAACCCCCCTTCTCTCAATTTTTTTACGAGCAAAGTCGTCAAAAAATGCAAGTAAAATGAATTTCCTTCCAAATTTAGCTCCTTGATGATGCCATACAATTGTGTAGGTAATATCACGATTCAATTGTGATAACAAATCGGTCGGATAATCTTGAGAAAACAAGGAATTATATCTTTCCAAGTTAAGCCGGTGCCAAATTAAAAGAAAAGAAGAAGAAAAAAACTGTAGGAGAAAAATCATCAACATTAGGCTAAAAACATATGGTACCGAAAAGTTTAAGAAGGTTCAGCTTTCTTTTGAGACTGATATTTCTTTGTCCCACCTGGTTTGGGAGCCTTTCTACATTTCTGAGCGTTTCTACAGGTGCTAAAAAAAATATCTTTTTTAGACTGAAAGTAAAAAGTTTTTGGTATTGAAATTTGAACGTATCCTTTAAGGACCACTCAGGCTTACGCATAAAAACAAATAATTAAATTGTACGTGAATAATCTTTATTCTTTACGCCCGTTCTTTGTTGGAAAAAAATATCCAGCAATTTTTTTTTCAATTATCAACGCAATTTTAAAGTTGTTGTGTCTTGCAACACTTCCACTTTGTCTCATTATAAGAGTAGGTACTCTCTCTTTAGTATAATTTCAATAAAAAATCAACCAAAATTATCTTTTTGTTTTGTAATCTAATATTATACTTTTCGTTAGTCAATAAAAGTGACGTTCGAAAATAGGCAGCCTGTTGGCTTCGAATAGCCCTCGTACAATTTTTAGCACATAAAATAGGACTCGCTTCTGTTCATTTTTAGCACACTGAGAAAATCGTGTAGAAATTCTATCAAAGATTTTCATGTGCATAATTTTAGGCGAATAATACGTGTTAGTCACTAGCTTGAATGGTCTCTTAGGGGAAAAATGATAATCAGCGGTGAGCATAGGCTACAGTTCATATAATTATCCAGTATGATCATTCCTTATCTCACCCATTATAAAAACCCGGACCGGGGTGCGAGTGCTCCAGAGAACGTAGAAACATAAGCGGCGTCAGATCTTTTCACGGGTAGACAAGTCAGACGCAAAACAATCGGAAACAAGTGGAAACCCGCTATTAATAACTGAACGAAGAAGTGGGAGGAGCTTTTTGTTCGCACCGAGAACGAAGACCAGAAATGATCTGTGATAAGATTACTGGATAATTATATGAACTGTAGCATAGGCTTACCACAGATATTCATTTGTTTTTCTCAATGATTTATGTCAAGTTAAAGGCTTCAGCTTGACTTTAACATTTGCTTGAATTAACACAACGGACTTCAAATGGCAAGTTGGATATAATGTTAGTGTGTAGTTCTGTAATACTGTGTCAAGTGAATGGACTAAGGTAAAAAAAATTTACTATTTGCTGTTCATTGGCGTAACTTTGTCAAATCCCTGGGGGAGGGGGGGAAGTTGGGGTTAATTTTCACAAGTCAAATAGAAATGACAGTGAAAATGAATTTTATAGTGCTCTAAAGGCAAAGGTATACAAAAGAAAATTGATCTCTTTCTGCAGATGCTTCAATTAACTAAGTCTATTGAAAATGCTAAATTTCAACTGGGAGGTATAGTGGAAACTGGGGTCTGAGGAGGTCAAACAGTTCGTAGTAAAAAAACTGTAAGTAAGGATCGACCAGGCTCAATAGCAATCGAAACGAAAGATCTTAAGCCGAACTGGCCAGCCATGACAAAAACCAACAAAGAGAAAAATCTAAAAAAAACAAACAAACAAACGAGACTGTGGCCAGTGGAGAGAAAAGAAAAGACAAATGCAAAACAACGTGGATATTTCACCTGTATCCAAACAAGGCGTCTTCAGCACGAAAGAAACACACGAAGAACAGGATAAAAAAACGAGATAAAACTAAAAACCAATAAAACCACCACCAAAAAAAAAATGTACAATTGGCGCAAACTGATCCACGTAGGGAAAAGATGCATTTATAGAGTTACTTCAGTGAGGACACCAGAGTCCTCATCCTGTTCTTTGTGTGTTTCTTTCGTGCTGAAGACGCCTTGTTTTGGATACAGGCGAAATATCCGCGTTGTTTTGCATTTGTGTTTTCTTTTCTCTCCACTGGCCACAGTCTCATTTTTTTTTTTTTTTAGATTTTTCTCTTTGTTGGTTTTTAGCAATCGAAACTATAAGAAACGGAAGTTTGATACCGATAAATTCTATAAAAAGAATTGGATTTTTATACTGATTTCAAACAGGGCGGATCCAGGATTTTTTCTTAGGGGTTGGCGCAAAATAGGTTGATCCGATAAACTTGCGTTAGGAGAGTAGAGTAGTACCTTATACTTTGCTTGCGTATATAGGAATTCTCAAGTTATTTGCTTGCCTGTATAGGACCATGCTATTTGCTTGCCTGTATAGGAATTCCCATGTTATTTGCTTGCCTGTATAGGATCATGCTATTTCCTTGCCTGTATAGGAATTCTCATGTTATTTGCTTGCCTGTATAGGACCATGCTATTTGCTTGCGTGTATAGGAATTTCTATACTATCTGCCGGGACTTGTATACACCTATTCAAAAAGAGTGAGTATCCTCTCACATGTCCTTATACTTTGCTTGCCTCAATAGAAATCTCCATGCTATTTGCTTGCGGGTATAGGAATTTCTATACTATTTGCCGGGACGTATACACCTTTTCAAAGAGAGTGAGTATCCTCTCACAGGGCCTTATACTTTGCTTGCCTCAATAGCAATCTCCATGCTATTTGCTTGCAGGTAAAGGAATTTCTATACTATTTGCCGGGACGTATACACCTTTTCAAAGAGAGTGAGTATGTCTGGTTTGGTGGGTATAGTCTGGTTTGGTTTTTCAAAGAGAGTGAGTATTACACTTTACTTTTTTGTTTTTGTTTGTTTTTGTTTTTTTAAATCGAAAACTAGAGATTGTCAAATTGCGAATTTAGGAATTGTTTTGATTGACATTTTTGCAAAAGGGGATAAGGAATTCTCAAATTGGACACTTTGAACAATATTAATTAATGTTTTGAATAATAGGAGTGTGAATGATTCTAATTAGTGTTTGGATTGTATGAAGTTGGAGAAAAAAAAGGATTAAACTGATTAACAGTTAAGGTAACCCCGAAGGGGTTGTTAACTCAGGTAATTTGTTATAAATTTGAAACAACATCAGTCAATGAAAATGGCTAACGACGATAGAATGACATTGTGAGTTGACCTAGCTTTACCTCTCCGATGTGGTCTGTATAATACACAAGTGATGTATGAACATTATTGTCAATTTAAAGTAGGGTGTAACGTTTATAGGAAGATATTTCTACCGGTCCTATAGGAATTCATTTCTACCGGTGCTATAGCAAGACATTTCTACCGGTCCTATAGGAAGAAATTTCTACCGGTCCTATAGGAAGATATTTCTACCGGTCCTGGGGAGGGGGGGGTCAATTTTGGAGGGAAAACCAAAAATACTCAGAATCGAAAATAAATGGGATCTGCCTCAAGGGCAAGGCTCAGAGGCCCTTCCTTCCTCCATTTCGGAGGGCAGAGGCGGGGGGGATCAATTTTGGAGGGAAAACCAAAAATACTCAAAATCGAAAATAAATGGGATTTGCCTCAAGGGCAAGGCTCAGAGGTCCCTCCTTCCCCCATTTCTGAGGGCAGGGGAGGGGGGGGGTCAATTTGGGAGGGAAAACCAAAAAGACTCAGAAACAAAAATAACTGGGATCTGCCTGAAGAGCAAGGCTCAGCGACCCCTCCGTCCCCATTTTCTGAGGGCAGGGGAGGGGGGGGGTCAATTTTGGAAGGAAAACCAAAAATGCACAGAAACTAAAATAAACGGGATCTGCCTCAAGGGGGTGGTTCAGAGGCTCTTCGTTCCCCCATTTCTGAGGGCAGGGGAGGGGATGGTCAATTTTGGAGGGAAAACCAAAAATACTCAGAAACTATTTCTGTAAAATCTGAGCTAATAAGGGTTTTTGACCGTAAACTCTAGTTTTTTGTAAGAACATTATGGAAAATACAATTCTCTGGTTCAAATTTGAAATTTAAGTCTATTTTTGGATCGAAAAATTAAACTATTTCCGTAAAAACTGATCTAATAAGTCTTTTTGACCGTAAACTCTAGCTTCTTGTAAGAAAATTATGGAAAATACAATTATCTAGTTCAAATGTGAAAGTTTAGTCCAGTTTTGGATACTCATAATGATGAGGACTGATGGTTCTAATTCAATATTTTTTTAATAAAAACAAACTATTTTTTTAAAAACTTTGAAATTATTCAACTTTATTTTTTTTGTACGTATCTTAAAATGACAAAATATGCTTACGGCTCTAAAAATTGTACTCTATGATTGGTCAGAGATATGATATGGCTTTCCCACTGGTATTCTATGTCTGGTTATCGACACTACCTAGTCTATTGCATGTATTAAATCAGTATTTTTTACGCAATGGAACGATAAACACATAAGTCAATATCTTAAAAAAAAGTGAAGATGGAGCATTTTAATAAAGTGTGTTCACATAACAAGGTTATTGTAGTATTGAATGCCGACAAGGAGAAGTATTTAAACTATGAAACAAATACAAGTGGTAGCACTATTGGAAATGTATGCATGCATTGTCATGACAGTAAGAAATTAAATTTCTTTGGAATACCGAAAAAATTCAACTCTTATGTTAGTGGTTATGCGAGATTGAGATCTCCAGAGATGATTGTACTCAAAGAGAATGCCAACATAAAAATAATCATTGATGATAGAGGACAACTCCTTGCTACTGTTGCAGGTAACACATTACCTACTGATACATCCAAGCTTTTGGGTATTAGCATTCAACGGAAGATCAAGAAAAGAAAGGCATACTACGATACTAATATCGTAAACCATATCTTGTCTACGTGACGAAACTGTTACCTGTGTAAAAATATTGTGATAATAGACAGTGAAATTACCAGACAAATAAAATGGGCATTGTCAGAAAATGTCACGATGGAGTATAAAGATGAATTGATGAAAAACAAAGCACCAGCAAACGTTACTGCCAATGATCAAACAGTCAATGAACCAAATAATACCAAAGATGAAAAGCATATTGAGCCTGTTGATGAGACACCAGTAAAAAGTGTGTATGACTCAAAATGGAATAATGATTATTCTACTGATTACGAACTAAGAGAAGACATTAGCTATAATATCAAGAGAGAACATGGTGAACTATTTTATGGAGTAGATTAAAAATGTCCAAAGTTAATTATTGATATTAATAATGTATCATAATATATTTTTGTATTAATATTCTACATAGCATTATTTCATTAAAAAGATTACATTGTTATGTGTTCATTATGTTTAGAGTAAGCTAAGCTAGCATATCAAACGTTTAGAATCTCTATTAAAACATTGGAGATGTAAGAAAAGGAATTTGCATACATCTATTGTCAGACACATGGGATAACATTGACAAAATCTAGGTATCAGAATGAATAAATTCATTATCAACATCCCTTATCGGATATGTCGGATAAAGTTGACAAAATCTAAATATCAGAGTGAATAATTTTTTTTTATCAACATCCTTTGTCAGATACATCAAATAAAATTGACAAGATCTAAATTTCAGAATGAATAAATGCTTTAACAACATCCTTTATCGGATATGTCGGATAAAATTGACATAATCTAAGTATCAGAGTGACAAAATTCTATATCAACATTCTTTTCTCAGATACATAGGATAAAATTGACAAATTCTAAGTGTTAGAGTGAATAAATTTTTTTTAATCAACATCCTTTGGCAGATACATCGGATAAAATTGACAAAATCTAAATTTCAGAATGAATAAATTCATTATCAACATCCTTTGTCGGATATGTCGGATAGAATTGACAAAATCAAAGTATCAGAGTGAATATTTTTTTTAACAACATCCTTTGCCAGATAGATTGAATAAAATTGATAAAATAAAAGTGCCACAGTGAATAATTTTTTTTATTATCAACATCCTTTGTCAGATACATCAAATAAAATTGACAAAATCTAATTTTCAGAATAAATAAATGCTTCAAAAACATCCTTTATCGGATGTTTAGGATAAAATTGACAAAATAGACGTGTCAGAGTGAATAATTTTTTTTTTATCAACATCCTTTTCTCGGATACGTAGGATAAAATAGACAAAATCTGAATTTCAGAATGAATAAATTCATTATCAACATCCTTTGTCGGATATGTCGGATAAAATTGACAAAATCTAAATTTCAGAATGAATAAGTGCTATAACAATATCCTTAATCAGATATGTCAGATAAAATTGACAAAATCTAAGTATCAGAGTGACTAAATTTTATATCAACACCAGTAAAAATTGTGTATGACTCAAAATGGAATAATGATTATTCTACTGATTACGAACTAAGAGAAGACAATAACTCCATTATCAAGAGAGAACATGGTGAACTATTTTATGGAACAGATTCAAAATATTCAAAGTTAATCATTGATATTAATAATGTATCATAATATATTTTTGTATTAATGTTCTACATAGCATTATTTCATTAAAAATATTACATTGTTATGTGTTCATTATTTTTTGAGTAAGCTAAGCTAGCATATCAAACGCTTAGAATCTCTATTAAAACATTGGAGATGTAAGAAAAGGAATTTGCATACATCTATTGGCAGACACATGGGATAACATTGACAAAATCTAGGTATCAGAATGAATAAATTCATTATCAACATCCTTTATCGGATATGTCGGATAAAATTGATAAAATATAAGTGTCAGAGTGAATAATTTTTTTTTATTAACATCCTGTGTCAGATACATCAAACAAAATTGACAAAATCTAAATTTCAGAATGAATAAAGGCTTTAACAAAATCCTTTATTGGATATGTAGGATAAAATTGACAAAATCTAAGTATCAGAGTGACTAAATTCTATATCAACATCCTTTTCTCAGATACATAGGATAAAATTGACAAAAGTCGACAGGAATGCCCCCCTCCGGCGCGCTGGAGGGGGGCATTCCTGTCGACTTTTGGAGGGTGTTTTCCCATTTTTCGATAATCAGGCAATTTTCTCCAGCTATTTTCTCAAGCTCATAGCTTTTGACTGACAACACTAACATCAAAACTTAAACGGTCAGAAATAGAGGCTGTTTCCAAAGACTTAGAATAAGAAAAAAATTGTCAGGTGTGGGGCTCGAACCAACGACCCCATATGGGGACCAGATCCTAAGTCTAGCGCCTGAACCACTCGGCCAACCTGACTTGTAAACAATTCTTGATCATCTTCATATTGTACTTAAGTTTCATTGGTAAAGTTCAGAATTGAACTAACTTTTTTCTCTTCTATAAGAAAATTCAGAAGAGAATTTGAACATTTTGCACTTTTCTAATTTTTTTTATTTAATCTATTAAAGGCCCTAATAATTTAGGTTCTGCATAAATCCTTTTACGGAAGTTATTTAGTGAAATCACAAGACATGATGAAAGAAAAAAAAGTGCATAAGAAAAAAATTGTCAGGTGTGGGGTTCGAACCCACGACCCCATATGGGGACCAGATCTTGAGTCTAGCGCCTTAACCACTCGGCCAACCTAACTTGTAAACAATTTTTGATCATATTCATATTGTAATTCAGTTTCATTCTGTGTGTGTCGTCTCTTTGTGTGTGTTGTCTCTGTGTGTTTGTCGTCTCTCTCTCTCTCTCTCTGTGTGTGTGTGTGTGTGTGTGTGTGTGTGTGTGTGTGTTGTCCCTCTATGTGTGTCGTCTCTGTGTGTTTGTTGTCTCTGTGCGTGTGTTTACTCTATGTGTAAGTCGTCACTTTGTGTGTGTCGTCTCTGTGTGTGTGTGTGTGCGTGTTTGCGTGTGTGTGTCTGTGTGTCGTCTCTGTGTGTTTACCGTCTCTGTGTGGGTGTCATCTCTCTGTGTGTCTGTTGTCTCTGTGTTTGTGTTGTCTCTATGTGTGTGTGCCGTCTCTTTGTGTTTGTCGTCTCTGTGTGTGTGTGTGTGTCGTCTCTGTGTGTGTGTGTCGTCTCTGTGTGTGTGTCGTCTCTGTGTGGGTGTCGTCTCTGTGCATGCGTCGTCTCTTTGTATGTTTCATATCTGTGTGTGTGTGTGTCGTCTTTTATTCGATGTATCTGGCAAAGGATGTTGTTAAAAAAATATATTCACTCTGATACTTATATTTTGTCAATTTTATCTGACATTTCCGACAAAGGATGTTGATAATGAATTTATTCATTCTGAAATTTAGATTTTGTCAATTTTATCCGTTGTATCTGTCAAAGGATGTTGATAAAAAAATTATTCACTCTAACACTTAGAATTTGTCAATTTTATTCTATGTAACTGAGAAAAGGATGTTGATATAGCATTTAGTCACTTTGATACTTAGATTTTGTCAATTTTATCCGTCATATTCGATAAGTATCCGAGAAAAGGATGTTGATAAAAAAAATTTATTCACTCTGTAACTTAGATTTTGTCTATTTTATCCGACATATCCAAAAAAGGATGTTGTTAAAGCATTTATTTATATTGAAATTTAGATTTTGTCAATTTTATTTGATGTATCTGACCAAGGATGTTGATAATAAAAAAAGATTATTCAATCTGGTACTTATATTTTATCTGACATATCCGACAAAGGATGTTGATAATGAATTTATTCATTCTGAAATTTAGATTTTGTCAATTTTTTCCGACGTATCTGCCAAAGGATGCTGATAGAAAAATTTATTCACTCTGACACTTAGATTATGTCAATTTTATCCGACAAATCAGATAAAGGATGTTGTTAAAGCATTCTTTCATTTTAAAATTTATATTTTGTCAATTTTACTGGATGTATCTGACAAAGGATGTTGTTTAAAAAAATTATTCACTCTGATACTTAGATTTTGTCAATTTTATCCGACATATCCGACAAAGGATGTTGATAATGAATTTATTCATTCTGAAATTTAGATTTTGTGCGATGTGTCTGCCAAAGGATGTTGATAAAAAATGTATTCACTCTAACACTTAGAATTTGTCAATTTTATCGTATGTATCTGAGAAAAGGATGTTGATATAGAATTTAGTCACTCTGATACTTAGATTATGTCAATTTTATCCGACATATCCGATAAAGGATGTTGCTAAAGCATTTATTCATTCTGAAAGTTAGGTTTTGTCAATTTTATTTGATGTATCTGACAAAGGATGTTGATAAAAATAAAATTATTCACTCTGACACTTATATTTTGTCAATTTTATCCGACATATCCGATAAAGGATGTTGATAATGAATTTATTCACTCTGAAATTTAGATTTTGTCAATTTTATTTGATGTATCTGACAAAGGATGTTGATAAAAAAAAATTTATTCACACTGACACTTAGAATTTGTCAATTTTATCCTATGTGTCTGAGAAAAGGATGTTGATATAGAATTTAGTCGCTCTGATACTTAGATTTTGTCAATTTTATCCGGCATATCCGATTAAGGATATTGTTATAGCTTTTATTTATTCTGAATGATAGATTTTGTCAATTTTATCCTACATATCCGACAAAGGATGTTGATAATGAATTTATTCATTCTGAAATTCAGATTTTGTCAATTTTATCCTATGTATCTGAGAAAAGGATGTTGATAAAAAAATTTATTCCCTCTAACACGTAAATTTTGTCAATTTTATCCGACATTTCCAGTAAATGATGTTGTTAAACCATTTATTAATTCTGAAATTTAGATTTTGTCAATTTTATTTGATGTATCTGACAAAGAATTTTGATAATAAAAAAAAATTATTCACTCTGGCGCTTTTATTTTATCAATTTTATTCTATGTATCTGGCAAAGGATGTTTTTAAAAACAAATATTCACTCTGATACTTAGATTTTGTCAATTTTATCCGACATATCTGGTAAAGAGTTTAGATCATTATAGTACTCAATATGGTATATAGCTTCTGACAATTTTATTTAATGTATATGCATAGGATATTGATAAAAAAATGTATTCCCTTTGTAATCTAGGCTCTGCCAATTGCATCCCTTGTGTACGAGAACTATTAGCGATTCTCTATTTTATACACCCTCATACTTAGATTATGTCAATTTTATCAGACATACCTGATAAAGGATATTGTTAAAGCATTTATTCATTCTGAAATTTAGATTTTTTCAATTTTGTTTGATGTATCTGACACAGGATGTTGTTAAAAAAAATATTCACTTTAACACTTATATTTTATCAATTTTATCCGACATATCCGACAAAGGATGTTGATAATGAATTTATTCATTCTGATACCTAGATTTTGACAATGTTATCCCATGTGTCTGCCATATAGATGTATACAAATTCCTTTTCTTACATCTCCAATGTTTTAATAGAGATTCTAAGCGTTTGATATGCTAGCTTAGCTTACTCTAAAAATAATGAACACATAACAATGTAATATTTTTAATGAAATAATGCTATGTAGAATATTAATACAAAAATATATTATGATACATTATTAATATCAATGATTAACTTTGGACATTTTGAATCTGTTCCATAAAATAGTTCACCATCTTCTCTCTTGATATTGTATCTATTGTCTTCTCTTAGTTCGTAATCAGTAGAATAATCATTATTCGATTTTGAGTCGTACACAATTTTTACTGGTGTTGATATAGAATTTAGTCACTCTGATACTTACATTTTGTCAATTTTATCCGACATATCCGATTAAGGATATTGTTATAGCATTTATTCATTCTGAAATTTATATTTTGTCAATTTTATCCGACATATCCGACAAAGGATGTTGATAAGGAATTTATTAATTCTGAAATTCAGATTTTGTCAATTTTATCCTATGTATCTGAGAAACAAAAGTTGATAAAAAAAATCTATCCACTCTGACACTTAGATTTTGTCAATTTTATCCGACATATCTGATAAAGGATGTTGTTAAAGCATTTATTTATTCTGAAATTTAGATTTTGTAAATTTTATTTGATGTATCTGACAAAGAATGTTGATAATAAAAAACATTATTCCCTCTGGCACTTTTATTTTATCAATTTTATTCGATGTATCTGGCAAAGGATGTTGTTAGAAAAAAATATTCACTCTGATACTTAGATTTTGTCAATTCTATCCGACATATCCGACAAAGGATGTTGATAATGAATTTATTCACTCTGAAATTTAGATTTTGTCAATTTTATCCGATGTATCTGCCAAAGGATGTTGATAAAAAAATTTATTCACTTTAACACTTAGAATTTGTCAATTTTATCCTATGTATCCGATAAAAGGATGTTGATATAGAATATAGTCACTCTGATACTTAGATTTTGTCAATTATATCCGACATATACGATAAAGAATGTTGTTAAAACATTTAGTCATTATGATAATTAGATTTTGTCAATTTTTTTCGATGTATCCGACAAATGATTTTGATAAAAAAAAATTATTCACTCTGAAACTTATATTTTGTCAATTTTATCCTACATATCCGATAAAGGATGTTGATAATGAATTTATTCATTCTGATACCTAGATTTTGTCAATGTTATCCCATGTGTCTGACAATAGATGTATGCAAATTCCTTTTCTTACATCTCCAATGTTTTAATAGAGATTCTAAACGTTTGATATGCTAGCTTAGCTTACTCTAAAAATAATGAACACATAACAATGTAATATTTTTAATGAAATAATGCTATGTAGAATATTAATAAAAAAATATATTATGATACATTATTAATATCAATGATTAACTTTGGACATTTTGAATCTTTTTTATAAAATAGTTCACCATGTTCTCTCTTGATATTGTAGCTATTGTCTTCTCTTAGTTCGTAATCAGTAGAATAATCATTATTCCATTTTGAGTCGTACACAATTTTTACTGGTGTTGATATAGAATTTAGTCACTCTGATACTTAGATTTTGTCAATTTTATCCTACATATCCGATTAAGGATATTGTTATAGCATTTATTCATTCTGAAATTTAGATTTTGTCAATTTTATCCGATGTATCTGCCAAAGGATGTTGATAAAAAAAAATTTATTCACTCTGACACTTACATTTTGTCAATTTTATCCGACATATCCGATAAAGGGTGTTGTTAAAGCATTTATTCATTCTGATATTTAGATTTTGTCAATTTTATTTGATTTATCTGACAAAGGATGTTGTTAAAAAAAATTTTTTCACTCTGATACTTATATTTTGTCAGTTTTATCTAAAATATCTAAGATAGGATGTGGATAATTAATTTATTAAATCTGAAATTTAGATTTTGTCAATTTTATCCGATGTATCTGCCAAAGGATGTTGATAAAAAAAATTATTCACTCTAACACTTAGAATTTGTCAATTTTATCATATGTATCTGAGAAAAGGATGTTGATATAGAATTTAGTCACTCTGATACTTAGATTATGTCAATTTTATCCGACATATCCGATAAAGGATGTTGCTAAAGCATTTATTCATTCTGAAAGTTAGGTTTTGTCAATTTTGTTTGATGTACCTGCCTAAGGATTTTGATAAAAAAAAATTATTCAATCTGATACTTATATTTTGTCATTTTTATCCGACATATCTAACAAAGGATGTTTAAAATGAATTTATTCATTCTGAAATTTAGATTTTGTCAATTTTATTTGATGTATCTGACAAACGATGTTGATAAAAAAAATGTATTCACACTGACACTTAGAATTTGTCAATTTTTTCCTATGTGTCTGAGAAAAGGATGTTGATATAGAATTTAGTCGCTCTGATACTTAGATTTTGTCAATTTTATCCGGCATATCCGATTAAGGATATTGTTATAGCATTTATTTATTCTGAATGATAGATTTTGTCAATTTTATCCTACATATCCAACAAAGGATGTTGATAATGAATTTATTCATTCTGAAATTCAGATTTTGTCAATTTTATCCTATATATCCGAGAAAAGGATGTTGATAAAAAAAATTTATTCACTCTGAAACTCAGATTTTGTCAATTTTATCCGACATATCCGATAAAGGATGTTGTTAAAGCATTTATTAATTCTGAAATTTAGATTTTGTCATTTTTATTTGATGTATCTGACAAAGAATGTTGATAGTAAAAAAAAATTATTCACTCTGGCGCTTTTATTTTATCAATTTTATTCTATGTATCTGGCAAAGGATGTTGTTAAAAACAAATATTCACTCTGATACTTAGATTTTGTCAATTCTATTTGACATATTCGACAAAGGATGTTGATAATGAATTTATTCATTCTGAAATTTAGATTTTGTCAATTTTATCCGATGTATCTGCTAAAGGATGTTGATAAAAAAATTTATTCACTCTAACACTTAGAATTTGTCAATTTTATCCTATGTATCTGAGAAAAGGATGTTGATATAGAATTTAGTCACTGATACTTAGATTATGTCAATTTTATCCGACATATCCGATAAAGGATGATGTTAAAGTATCTATTCATTCTGAAATTTAGATTTTATCAATTTTATTTGATGTATCTGACAAAGGATGTTGATAAAAAAAATTATTCACTGTGATACTTATATTTTGTCAATTTTATCCGACATATCCGATAAAGGATGTTGATAATGAATTTATTCATTCTGATACCTAGATTTTGACAATGTTATCCCATGTGTCTGCAAAGAGATGTATACAAATTCCTTTTCTTACATCTCCAATGTTTTAATAGAGATTCTAAACGTTTGATATGCTAGCTTAGCTTACTCTAAAAATAATGAACACATAACAATGTAATATTTTTAATGAAATAATGCTATGTAGAATATTAATACAAAAATATATTATGATACATTATTAATATCAATGATTAACTTTGGACATTTTGAATCTGTTCCATAAAATAGTTCACCATGTTCTCTCTTGATATTGTAGCTATTGTCTTCTCTTAGTTCGTAATCAGTAGAATAATCATTATTCCATTTTGAGTCGTACACAATTTTTACTGGTGTTGATATAGAATTTAGTCACTCTGATACTTACATTTTGTCAATTTTATCCGACATATCCGATTAAGGATGTTCTTATAGCATTTATTCATTCTGAAATTTAGATTTTGTCAATTTTATCCGACATATCCGACAAAGGATGTTCATAATGAATTTATTAATTCTGAAATTCAGATTTTGTCAATTTTATCCCATGCATCCAAGAAAAGAATGTTGATAAAAAAATCTATTCACTCCGACACATAGATTTTTTCAATTTTATCCGATATATCTGATAAAGGATGTTGTTAAAGCATTTATTTATTCTGAAATTTAGATTTTGTCAATTTTATTTGATGTATCTGACAAAGAATGTTGATAATAAAATAAAAACATTATTCACTCTGGCACTTTTATTTTATCAATTTTATTCGATGTATCTGGCAAAGGATGTTGTTAAAAAAAATATTCACTCTGATACTTAGATTTTGTCAATTCTATCCAACATATCCGACAAAGGATGTTGATAATGAATTTATTCATTCTGAAATTTATATTTTGTCAATTTTATCCGATGTATCTGCCAAAGGATGTTGATAAAAAAAAATTATTCACTCTAACACTTAGAATTTGTCAATTTTATCCTATGTATCTGAGAAAAGGATGTTGATATAGAATTTAGTCACTCTGATACTTAGATTTTGTCAATTGTATCCGACATATCAAATAAAGGATGTTGATAATGAATTTATTCACTCTGAAATTTAGATTTTGTCAATTTTATTTGATGTATCTGACAACGGATGCTGATAAAAAAAAAATTATTCACTCTAACACTTAGAATTTGACAATTTTATCCTATGTATCCGAGAAAAGGATGTTGAAATAGAATTTAGTCACTCTGATACTTAGATTTTGTCAATTTTATCCGACATATCCGATAAAGAGAGTTTTTATAGCATTTATTTATTCTTAAAATTAGATTTTTGTAAATCGAATTTAATGTATCCGAAAAGTGATTTTGATAAAAAAAAATTATTCTATCTAACACTTATTACATCATCAATTGTATTAAACCTATCCAATTAATGATGTTGATAATGAACTTGTTATTTGTGATACATAGAGTTTGTCAATGTTATCCCATGTGTCTGCCAATAGCTGTATGCAAATTCCTTTTCTTACATCTCCAATGTTTTAATAGAGATTCTAAACGTTTGATATGCTAGCTTAGATTACTCTAAAAATAATGAACACATTTCAATGTAATATTTTTAATGAGATGATCTTATGTAAAATATTAATATAAAAATATATTATGATACACTCTTAGTATCAATGAACAAATTATGATATTTTGAATTTGTTCCATAGAATAGTAGACTATGCTCACTCTTAATATTGTAGCCCTTATCTTCTCTTATCTTATAACCAGTAGATTAATCACTATTCCATTTTGAGTCTTACACAATTTTTACTGGTGTTGATATAGAATTTAGTCACTCTGATACTTACATTTTGTCAATTGTATTTGACATATCCGATAAAGGATATTGTTATGGCATTTATTCATTCTGAAATTTAGATTTTGTGAATTTTATCCGACATATCCGACAATGAATGTTCATAATGAATTTAATAATTCTGAAATTCAGATTTTATCAATTTTATCCTATGTATCTAAGAAAAGAATGTTGATAAAAAAAATCTATTCACTCCGACACTTAGATTTAGTCAATTTTATCCGACATATCTGATAAAGGATGTTGTTAAAGCATTTATTTATTCTGAAAATTAGATTTTGTCAATGTTATTTGATGTATCTGACAAAGAATGTTGATAATAAAAAAAATTATTAACTCCGGCGCGTATATTTTATCAATTTTATTTGATGTATATGGCAAAAGATGTCGTTAAAAAAAATATTCACTCTGATACTAAGATTTTGTCAATTCTATCCAACATATCTGACAAAGGATGTTGATAATGAATTTATTCATTCTGAAATTTAGATTTTGTCAATTTTATCCGATGTATCTGCTAAAGGATGTTGATAAAAAAAAATTTATTCACTCTAACACTTAGAATTTGTCAATTTTATCCTATGTATCTGAGAAAAGGATGTTGATATAGAATTTAGTCACTCTGATACTTAGATTATGTCAATTGTATCCGACATATCCGATAAAGGATGTTGTTAAAGCATTTATTCATTCTGAAATTTAGATTTTGTCAATTTTATTTGATGTATCTGACAAAGGATGTTGATAAAAAAAAAATTATTCACTCTGACACTTATATTTTATCAATTTTATCCGACATATCCGATAAAGGATGTTGATAATGAATTTATTCATTCTGATACCTAGATTTTGTCAATTTTATCCCATATGTCTGACAATAGATGTATGCAAATTCCTTTTCTTACATCTCCAATGTTTTAATAGAGATTCTAAACGTTTGATATGCTAGCTTAGCTTACTCTAAAAATAATGAACACATAACAATGTAATATTTTTAATGAAATAATGTTATTTAGAATATTAATACAAAAATATATTATGATACATTATTAATATCAATGATTAACTTTGGACATTTTGAATCTTTTTTATAAAATAGTTCACCATGTTCTCTCTTGATATTGTAGCTATTGTCTTCTCTTAGTTCGTAATCAGTAGAATAATCATTATTCCATTTTGAGTCATACACAATTTTCACTGGTGTTGATATAGAATTTAGTCACTTTGACAGATACATTTCGTAAATTTTATCCGGCATATCAGATTAAGGATGTTGTTATAGCATTTATTAATTCTGAAATTTAGATTTTGTGAATTTTATCCGACATATCCGACAATGGATGTTGATAAAGCATTTATTCATTCTGAAATTTAGATTTTGTCAATTTTATCCTATATATCCGATAAAGGATGTTGTTAAAGAATTTATTTATTCTGATAATTAGATTTTGTCAATTTTATTTGATGTATCTGACAAAGAATGTTGATAATAAAAAAATTATTCACTCTGGCACTTTTATTTTATCAATTTTATTCAATGTATCTGGCAAAGGATGTTGTTAAAAAAAAATATTCACTCTGATACTTAGATTTTGTCAGTTTTATCCGACATATCCGACAAAGGATATTGATAATGAATTTATTCATTTTGGAATTTAGATTTTGTCAATTCTATCCGATGTATCTGCCAAAGGTTGTTGATAAAAAAAAATTATTCATTCTAACACTTAGAATTTGTCAATTTTATCCTATGTATCTGAGAAAAGGATGTTAATATATAATTTAGTAACTCTGATACTTAGATTATGTCAATTTTATCCGACATATCTGATAAGGGATGTTGTTAAAGCATTTATTCATTCTGAAAATTAGATTTTGTCAATTTTATTTGATGTATCCGACAAAGGATGTTGATAAAAAAAAATTATTCACTCTGACACTTATATTTTATCAATTTTATCCAACATATCCAATAAAGGATGTTGATAATGAATTTATTCATTCTGATACCTAGATTTTGTCAATTTTATCCCATGTGTCTGACAATAGATGTATGCAAATTCCTTTTCTTACATCTCCAATGTTTTAATAGAGATTCTAAACGTTTGATATGCTAGCTTAGCTTACTCTAAAAATAATGAACACATAACAATGTAATATTTTTAATGAAATAATGCTATGTAGAATATTAATAAGAAAATATATTATGATACATTATTAATATCAATGATTAACTTTGTACATTTTGAATCTGTTCCATAAAATAGTTCACCATGTTCTCTCTTGATATTATAGGTATTGTCTTCTCTTAGTTCGTAATCAGTAGAATAATCATTATTCCATTTTTGCGTCATACACAATTTTTACTGGTGCCTCAGCAACAGGCTCAATATGCTTTTCGTCTTTGGTATTATTTGATTCATTGACTGTTTGATCATTGGCAGTAACGTTTGCTGGTGTTTTGTTTATCATCGATTCATCTTTATATTCCATAGTGATATTTTCTGACAATGCCCTTTTTATTTTTCTGGCAATTTCACTGTCTATTATCACATTATTTTTACACAGGTAACAGTTTCGGCAAGTGGACAAGATATGGTTTACGATATTAGTAGAAGAGTAGGCCTTTCTTTTATTGACCTTCCGTTGAATGCTAATACCCGAAAGCTGACGATTGGATGTATCAGTAGGTAATGTGTTACCTGCAACAGTACCAAGGAGTTGTCCTCTATCATCATTGATTATTTTTATGTTGGCATTCTCTTTTAGTAGAATCATCTCTGGAGATCTCAATCTCGCATAACCACCAACATAAGAGTTGAATCTTTTCGGTATTCCAAAGAAATTTAATTCCTTACTGTCATGACAATGCAAGCATACATTTTCAATAGTGCTACCACTTGTACTTGTTTCATAGTTCAAATACTTCTCCTTGTCGCCATTTAATGCTACAATAACCTTGTTATGTGAACATACTTTATTAAAATGCTCCATCTTCACATTTTTTTAAAGATATTACATGTGTTTATCGTTCCACTGCGTAAAAAATACTGATTTAATACATGCAATAGACTAGGTAGTGTCGATAACCGGTCATAGAATACCAGTGGGAACGCCACATCGTGTCTCTGACCAATCATAGAGTACAATTGTTAGAGTCGTAAGCATATTTTGTCATTTTAAGATACGTACAAAAAAAAAGTTGAATAATTTCGAAGTTTAAAAAAAATAGTTTGTTTTTATGAAAAAAATATTGAATTAGAATCATCAGTCCTCATCATTATGAGTATCCAAAACTGGACTTAAGTTTCACATTTGAACTAGAGAATTGTATTTTCCATAATTTTCATACAATAAACTAGAGTTTACGGTCAAAAACCCTTATTAGCTCAGATTTTACGGAAATAGTTTTATTTTTCGATCCAAAAATAGACAAGTTTCAAATTTGAACCAGAGAATTGTATTTTCCATAATTTTTTTACAAAAAACTAGAGTTTACGGTCAAAAGCCCTTATTAGCTCAGATTTTACAGAAATAGTTTCTGAGCATTTTTAATTTTCTCTCCAAAATTGACCCCCCCTCCCTGGAACGCAAAAAATTTATATGGAACAGCCTTTAAGCCTTGCCCTTTGCGACGAAACCGTTTTTTTTCATGTCTTTTCATTTTTTGTTTGCCCACAATCATAGACCCCCCCTTTTCTGTCCTCAGAAATTGTGGAACGAGGGGCCTCTGAGCATTCCCCTCGAGGCTGATACTTTTTATTTTCAATTCTGAGCATTTTTGGTTTTCCCTCCAAAATTGACCCCCCCATCCCCTGCCCTCAGAAATTGGGGAAGGAGGGACCTCTGAGCCTTGCCCTTGAGGCAGATCCCCTTTATTTTCGATTCTGAGTATTTTTGGTTTTCCCTCCAAAATTGACCCCCCCTCCCCTGCCCTCAGAAATGGGGGAAAGAGGGACCTCTGAGCCTTGGCCTTGAGGCAGATCCCATTTATTTTCGATTCTGAGTATTTTTTGTTTTCCCGCCAAAATTGACCCCCCCCTCCCCTGCCCTCAGAAATGGGGGAACGAAGGGCCTCTGAGCCTTCCCCTTGTGGCAGATCCCGTTTATTTTCGATTATGAGTATTTTTGGTTTTCCCTCCCAAATTGACCCCCCCCCTCCCCAGGACCGGTAGAAATGTCTTCCTATAGGACCGGTAGAAATATCTTCCTATAGGACCGGTAGAAATGTCTTCCTATAGGATCGGTAGAAATGTCTTCCTATAGGACCGGTAGAAATATCTTCCCATAAACGTTAGAACCTATTTTAAATTGACAATACTGTTCAAACATCACTTGTGTATTATACAGACCACATCAGAGAGGTAAAGCTAGGTCAACTCACATTGTCATTCTATCGTCGTTAGCCATTTTCATAGACTGATGTTGTTTCAAATTTATAACAAATTACCTGAGTTAACAACCCCTTCGGGGTTACCTTAACTGTTAATAAGTTTAATCCTTTTTTTTCTCCACTTTCATACAATTCAATCACTAATTAGAATCATTCACACTCCTATTATTCAAAACATTAATTAATATCGTTCAAACTGTCCAATTTGCGAATTCTTTATCCCTTTTTGCAAAAATGTCAATCAAAACAATTCCTAAATACGCAATTTGACAATCTCTATTTTTCGATTTAAAAAAACAAAAACAAACAAAAACAAAAAAGTAAAGTGTAATACTCACTCTCTTTGAAAAACCAAACCAGACTATACCCACCAAACCAGACATACTCACTCTCTTTGAAAAGGTGTATACGTCCCGGCAAATAGAATAGAAATTGTATTAGATGCAAGCGAAGAGCCTGGAAATTGCTATTGATTCACGCGAAGTATAAGGCCCTATGAGATTAGGCTCACTCTTTTTTAATAGGTGTATTCGTTAAATCGAATAGAAGCGAAAGAGCTATACCTGAAATCAAATAACATCTAAAATTGTAGGCATTAAATAAACTGATAAGGCCCTGTAAGAGTAGACACACTCTTTTTGAATAGATGTCTACGTCCCGGCCCATAGTATAGAAACTCCTATACAAGCAAGCGAATAGCATGGTCATATACAGGCAAGCAATAAAAATGGGTCTTGCTATACAGGTAATCAAATAGCATGGTCATATACACGCAAGCAAATAACATGGGAATTCATATACACGTAAGAAAATAACAAGGTCATATACACGCACGCAAATAGCATGGGAATTCCTATAAACCCAAGCAAATAACGTGGTCCTATACACGCAGGCAAATAGCATGAGAATTCCTATACAGGCAAGCAAAGTATAAGGTACTACTCTACTTAGGAGCAAGTTTCATTAACGCAAACTTGAGTTAATTAAGTAAATTACACTACTTTAGACTACGCTAGGGGGGGGGGGCGCCCCCCTGGGTCCGCCACCGATTTCAAATATATAAGTTTAATTAAGTTTTGTTTTGCCCATCAAAGGATACGAGCCTGAGAAAATTTGACTGATTCTCCAAAAAGGGTTTAAACATTCCCTAAAAGTCATAGAATCTGAAGGAAAATCACACGGATTCAGAGTATCAGAAAACCCTACTGTAGAGGTTTCAAGCTCCAATTTATGAACATGTGGAAATTTGTATTTTTTGAGAGAAGAAAGATAATGGATGCGTGTTTATTTGTATGTTTTTCCTAAGCGATGATCATATCCACGAAGTGGCTCTAGAACATCAAAAGAAAGCTCGTCCTAACGGAAATTAAGATTTCTGGCGTCTTTTTTAAGCTATCAAAAAAATTGTAAGGCAATTAGGCCCCCTTTCTCACTACTTTATTCCCAAAATCATCTGATCAAAATTTTGAGATAGCTATTTTTTCAGCCTAGTTGAAAGGACAAATAACTATCTCTTTAGAGAAAACATGACCCCCCAGAGCCAATGAGAAAATATCTAAATTATAGAATTTGCCTATTGTTTACGCAGTATTTGTTATTAGGAAGTATGCATACATTTTTCAGGTGGGGAGGAGAAGACGAATTTTCTACTCGGGTATTTTGCACGGGGAGAATTTACCACGGAGATGGAAATTTCCACGGAGTGAATTTTTCAGGAAGAATTTTGTACTGGGGGAATTCGCCAGAATTCTTATGCAAAGTTTCTTTTTATATCTTGCTTTCTCATTACTTACTCAATTTTAGGCGTAGAAATGTTAAAGGTAATTGTCCGGTGTAAATTGTTACTAGGATTCAATTGTCCAGATGATATTTCCATGGGGATGGGGATTTACCCGCCAGATTTCCTGGCGTTATTTAAAAAAGTATCGGAAATCAAATTTAAAATACCAGTTTTTTCAGATCAAAGTAAGGAGAAAAATTAAAACTTAAAAAGATAATACATTATTACGTACAAGAAGGCGGTTTTCACTTTAACACAGGACTCTTTACGATAAAGTTAAAATTTGTTCCAAATACTTTAAACACGACTCCTGAGAGACAAGGGTTATTTAATTAGAACAATGATTAACTTTTTTTAAGGGATCGAAAACTTTGGCTTAAAGAGCGAGGTATTGAGGAAGGGGAAACCCCACTGATATACGCGCTAATTTCTGTTCGTTTTAAGTCTTAATGCTGCTCCTTACTTTAAGCTGAAAAAACTTTTTTTTTAGTTAATTTTTATAAAAGGGATGCCAATTTGCAGATGGTTGTCAGAGTTGTTTTTTCATTTCCATTTTTTTTTAATAGCTGTACGAGTATTTCGACAAATGTTTAATAAAAAAATTTGAATGTAATTATAAGGACCCAGCCTGTATAAATAAAAATTTTTTATTTTATTAAGTGTACTACTAATCAGTACAATGAGCAGTATATAATTCGGTAAGATCAAAATTTTTACAAAGAAACGGTGAGTTATAAATGTCTTTTGATGAAATTAGTCAAGCAGGATAAATAGTTGTCCAATATGTCATTGAGAAACTTCAAAACTATTTCGGGTCTAACAGTATAGCTTTTTCGTATTCAAGGAGCTTGTAAAACTGGCTTGTTTTTTGGTTTATTCGTATACATTCTTAAATGATCTTAACTCCGTATATTTGAACTGGACATGCTTGTACCCGTCCTGTTCAGACTAGAAATCATTAAAATTTTCGTAAAATAACACTGCAAAAAATAGTTTTAAAAGATTTTTCAAAAATTATAATTCCATAATGCACAGCTTCAAACAACTCCATGCGTTAAGATTTCTAATAAATGAGAAAGACCTAATAAATGAGTAAACACCAACCACAATGTTGCTATGAGAATAATCTGAGAAAGTCAGCTGTTGTTGCCGCCTTATGGTGTTTCCAGATATAAAAATGTATATATTATATCGTTGTCACATCAACAGTAATCCTTTTTAACTATTAAAAAACATACAAATTTATAAAACCTATCAAATAGGTTAGGAAGCTTAGTTGTTGTTCTAAATGGGCAATTACTTAGAAGGTTCATAAAAGAAAAAAAATTAGATTTTTAGTAGTTTTTGATCAGAAGACACAAAAGTATGCAACTGGTGTAACAACTTATATTTTCCACAAGATTAAGAATAGACATGCCTTATTGACTCCCACGAGAACAATACCCCTTCGAATCCCGATCCGGATACTTTTTTTTTAAACTCCCACGAGAACCACGTGGTTTATTGTCCTAATATGGGCATAGAGTCCCTAGGGGAAATGGATTTCTGAGAAATTTATTGCGTAATCAAAGTGTGTCATTGATCTAACTGTCATAAGGTGTTGTTGTTGTTGTAAGGGCACCAGGCAATAGTATTCATAGGAAAATGTTGATGTTGTTGTACGTTCAAAATCTCAGCTACTGTTACTAGTTTCCATAAACTTTTAACACATGTGATTTAAATATCAATTCACATATCTTAACTCAATAATTCCTTTTAAAAACAAAACATTAATTACCCTTTCTTGACAGATCAAACAACCAATGACATCATCTGTCAGACTTTAAAAATTTTCGCCTAGAAACGATTCTCCAGGAATAGATCCAAGTCATTAATGTCTTTGCCTCGGAAACAACTCTACTGGTCGAACTCCAAAAGATATTAATAACCAAACGTCATGGAAACAATTCTCCAAGAAACATCTTAGCGATGAATTGTTTTAGCGCGGGAATCAGGTTTCTTAATAATTTGAAATGTGTCAGCGCAGAGATGCCAAACAAAAGGAACACACTGAAATTACGTTTAGGGATTATTTGGGCGAAGCCGTTTTAGCCATTTTATGGAATTATTTCGGCGAAACAGGTAGAGACATTTTAAAAGATGATTTAAAAGATGATTTTAGAAGAGGATTTAAGGGTGAAACTCTGTGGTCGTTATAATACACAAGTTGTATTTTAACAGTGTCGTGAGGTCCCCTACACCAACCCCAAAGGGTTCCAATCCCCCTACCCCAACCCCGAAGGAAGCCCCCGGTACTCAAAGGTCCCCCAACTTCCCAAAAGGCCCCCGGACCCCCAAACGCCCTCCCCGGGCCCCCAAAGGTCCACAGGGCTCCCAAAGGGCCACCCGGTTCTAAAGGGCCCCCCAGACCCCCAAAGGCCCTCACCCGGTCCCCAAAGGTCCACCGGGCTCCCAAAAGACCAATCGGCCCTAAAGGGCCCCCCACACCTCCAAAGGCCCTCCCCAGACCCCCAAAGGCCCTCCCCGGACTCCCAAAGGCCCTCCCACAGTCCCCAAAGGTCCACAGGGCTCCCAAAGGGCCACCCGGCCCTAAAGGGCCCCCCCAGCCCCCCCAAGGATCCCCCGCGCCCCCAAGGCCCCGAAGCCCCCATTTTTTAATACTTTTTTATGGCTGTATTATATCTTTTCAGAACAAGTTCTTTTCTTAATGTCCTTCCTAAACCCATTTTACAAGTTGAAGGACCCATCCTTTTCACCCACAACTTTACTTTACAGCTTTTAGGATACCTCAACACCAAGAAATACCTTTCAAAAACCATGTCAGAGCAACTTCTTTTCTTAATGTCCCTCCTAAACCCATTGTACAAAATTGAAGTACCCATCCCTATCACCCTCAACTTTACTTTACAGTTTTTTGAATACCTCAACACCAAGAAATACTTTTCAAAAGACATTTCAGAGCAAGTTCTTTACGTAATTCCCCTCCTAAACCCATTTTCCAACTTGAAGCATCCATCCTTTTCACCCACAACTTTACTTTACAGCTTTTAGGATACCTCAACACCAAGAAAAACTTTTCAAAATTAATTTCAGAGCAACTTCTTTTCTTTATGTCCCTCCTAAACCCATTTTCCAACTTGAAGTTCCCATCCTTTTCACCCACAACTATACTTTACAGCTTTTATGAATAAATCAACACCAAGAAATACTTTTCAAAAGACATTTCAGAGCAAGTTCCTTTCTTCATAGCCCTTCTAAGCCATTCTCCAACTTGAAGTACCCATCCTTTTCACTCACAACTTTACTTTACAGCTTTTTGGATACCTCAACACCAAGAAATACATTTCAAAATGCATTTCAGAGTAAGTTCCTTTTTTAATGTCCCTTCTAAACCCATTTTCCAACTTGAAGTACCCATCCTTTTCACCCACAACTTTACTTTACAGCTTTTGGATACCTCAACACCAAGAAATACTTTTCAAAAGACATTTCAGATCAAGTTCCTTTCTTAATGTCCCTTCTAAACCCATCTTACAAATTGAACTTCCTTTTCACCCACAACTTCACTTTACAGCTTTTTAGATATCTCAACGCCAAGAAATACCTCTCAAAAGGCATTTCAGTGCAACATCTTTCCTGAATGTCCCTTCTAAACCAATTTTCCAACTTGAAGTACCCATCCTTTTCACCCACAATTTTACTTTATAGCTTTTTGGATATCTCAACACCAAGCAATACTTTTCAAAAGGCATTTCAGAGCAAGTTCTTTTCTTAATGTCCCTCCTAAACCAATTTTACAAGTTGAAGCATCCATCCTTTTCACTCACAACTTTACTTTACAGCTTTTTGGATGACTCAAAACCAAGAAATACCATTCAAAAGACATTTCAGAGCAACTTCTTTTCTTAATGTCCCTTCTAAACCCATTTTCCAACTTGAAGTACCCATCCTTTTCACCCAAAACTTTACTTTACAACTTTTTGGATACCTCAACACCAAGCAATACTTTTCAAAAGGCATTTCAGAGCAAGTTCCTTTCTTAAAGTTCTCCTAGACCCATTTTACAAGTTGAAGCATCCATCCTTTTCACCCACATATTTACTTTACAATTTTTTGGTTCTTTTGAATGCGCCAATACCATGCAATACTTTTCAAAGATATTTCAGAACAAGTTCTTTTCATAATGTCCATCCTAAACCCATTATCCAACTTGAAGTACCCATCCTTTTCACCCACAACTTTATTTTACAGCTTTTTGAATGCTCCAACATCAAGCAATACTTTTCAAAGACATTTCAGAGCAACTTCTTTTCTTAATGTCCCTTCTAAACCCATTTTACAAATTGAAGTACCCATCCTTTTCACCCAAAACTTTACTTTACAGCTTTTTGGATACCTCAACACCATGCAATACTTTTCAAAGGGCATTTCAGAACAAGTTCTGTGCGTAAGTCCCTTCCTAAACCATTTTTACAAGTTGAAGCATCCATCCTTTTCACCCACAACTTTACTTTACAGCTTTTTGGTTACCTCAACACCAGGAAATACCATTCAAAAGAGATTTCAGAGCAAGTTCCTATCTTAACGTCCCTACTAAAACCATTTTACAACTTGAAGCTTCCATCCTTTTCACACACAACTAGACCCTACAGCTTTTTGGACACATCAACACCAAGAAATACCTTTCAAAAGACATTTCAGAGCAAGTTCCTTTGTTAACGTCCCTTCTAAACCCATTTTCCAAGTTGAAGCTTCCATCCTTTTCACACACAATTATACTTTACAGCTTTTTGGATACCTCAACACCAAGAAATACTTTTCAAAAGACATTTCAGAGCAAGTTACTTTCTTAATGTCCATTCTAAACCCATTTTCCAACTTGAAGCATCCATTCTTTTCACTCACAACTTTACTTTACAGCTTTTTGGATACCACAACACGAAAAAATACTTTTCAAAAGACATTTCAGAGCAAGTTCCTGTCTTAATGTCCCTTCTAAACCCATTTCCCAACTTGAAGCATCCTTCCGTTTCACCCACAACTTTACTTTACAGTTTTTTGGATACCTCAACACAAAGAAATACCTTTCAAAAGTCATTTCAGAGCAAGTTCCTTTCTTAATGTCCCTTCTATACCCATTTTACAACTTGAAGTACCCATCCTTTTCACCCACAACTTTACTTTACAGCTTTTTGGATATCTCAACACCAAGTAATACCTTTCAAAGGGCATTTCAGAGCAAGTTTCTTGCTTAATGGGCCTACTAAGCCAATTTTACAAGTTGAAGCACCCATCCTATTCCCCTAAAACTTGATTTTAAAGCTTCTTGGATACCTCAACACCAAGAAATACTATTTAAAGGACATTTCAGAGCAACTTCTTTTCTTAATGTCCCTTCTAAACCAATTTTCCAACTTGAAGTACCCATCCTTTTCACTCACAACTTTACTTTACAGCTTTTTTGAATACCTCAACACCAAGCAATACTTTTCAAAGGGCATTTCAGAACAAGTTCTTTTCATAATATCCCTCCTAAACCCATTTTACAAGTTGAAGCATCCATCCATTTCACCCAAAACTTTACTTTACAGCTTTTTGGATACCTCAACACTAAGAAATACCTTTCAAAAGGCATTTCAGAGCAACATCCTTTCTTAATGTCCCTTCTAAACCCATTTTCCAACTTGAAGTACCCAACTTTTTCACCCAGAACTATACCTTACAGCTTTTTGAATGCCCACAACACCAAGCAATACTTTTCAAAAGGCATTTCAGAGCAAGTTCCTTTCTTAATGTCCCTCCTAAACCAATTTTACAAGTTGAAGCATCCATCCTTTTCACTCACAACTTTACTTTACAGCTTTTTGGATGCCTCAACACCAAGAAATACCATTCAAAAGACATTTCAGAGCAACTTCTTTTCTTAATGTGCCTCCTAAACCCATTTTCCAACTTGAATTACCCATCCATCTCATCCACAACTTTAATTTACAACTTTTTGGATACCTCAACACCAAGCAATACATTTCAAAAGGCATTTCAGAGCAAGTTCCTTTCTTAAAGTCCCTCCTAGACCCATTTTACAAGTTGAAGCATCCATCCTTTTCACCCATTTCATCCTATTAAAAAGTTGGAGATTTTTTATTTCCTTTGAAAAAAAAATTAGAATTGAACTATAACTTTTTTCTTTTCTCTAAGAAAATTCAGAAGAGAACTTTAAACTTCTTTGTGTCTTTGTGAAATTAAGAACTGAAGTGGAAGATTTTTATTTTTCTCTGGAGAAATTAGAATTGAACTGTCAGTTCTTTAATAAAATTCAGACTTGAGTTAACTTTTCATGATCAACGTATAAATTTTTGTATCTTCTATCAAACATTTAGAACAGTAATTTAAAATTTCTCCATCTCTTTGAGAAAAATCTGAACTGAAGTGGAAAATTTTTAATTTTTCTTGAAAAATAGAATTGATCTGTAACTCACTTCTTTTCTATCAAAAATTTGGAACATTAATTTTAAATTTTTCAATCACTATGAGAAATTTCCAATTAAACGTGGAAAATATTTATTTTTTCTTGAGATAGTTAAAGGATCTGAAACGTGTTTATTTTCATATGTATAGGTATAACAAGAAACTGAACTTTTCTTCCTATCAATGAGAAAAGCAGCTCCTTATCTTCATAGTGAAATGAAGCCTACGTACGCGCGCGTACGTAGGCTAACTTAACCTAACCTAACTTAACCTAACATAATTTAATCTAGCCTAACCTAACCTAACCTAACTTAAACATGGAGAGATGTTTACTACCTAACCTAACTTAGCTAACCTAACGTAACTTACCTAACCTGACTTAACCTAACCTAATCTAACCTTACTTAATCTAGTCTAACCTAACCTAACCTAACCTAACCATACTCGCCAGAAAATCCCCCCAGGTCGACTTTGTATTTTTATGTTGTTACTACATGTTGTTACTTCAATAAAAATATTTTATGCATTACTTTGTTATATTTCTATTATCTTATGAAAAGTTAGAATGTTAAGCGCTTAGAATGTTTATTAAAAAGTTGGAGATTTTTTATTTCCTTTGAAAAAAAAAATTAGAATTAAACTATAACTTTTTTCTTTTCTCTAAGAAAATTCAGAAGAGAACTTTAAACTTCTTTGTGTCTTTGTGAAATTAAGAACTGAAGTGGAAGATTTTTATTTTTCTCTGGAGAAATTAGAATTGAACTGTAAGTTCTTTAATAAAATTCAGACTTGAGTTAACTTTTCATGATCAGCGTTTAAATTTTTGTATCTTCTATAAAACATTTAGAACATTAATTTAAAATTTATCCATCTATTTGAGAAAAATCTGAACTGAAGTGGAAAATTTTTATTTTTCTTGAAAAAAAGAATTGATCTATAACTCATTTCTTTTCTATGAAAAATTTAGAACAGTAATTTTAAATTTTTCCATCTCTGAGAAAAATCTGAACTGGAGTGGAAAATTTTTATTTTTTCTTGAAAAATAGAATTGATCTGTAACTTATTTCTTTTCATATGGATAGTTAGAACAAGAACCTGAACTTTTCTTCACATCAATGAGAAAAGTAGCTCCTTATCTTCATAGTGAAATATTCACGATCAGTGTGTAACTTTTTCTATCTTCTACAAAAAATTTGAGGAGAATTTTAAATTTATGTCTTTGGGGAAATATCTGAACTGAAGTGGAACCTTTTTATATTATTAGGAAAAATAGAATTGATCAATAACTAATTTCTTTTTCATTGAGAAAATTCAGGAGAGAGCTTGAACTTTTCTTCACGTCATTGAAAAATTTCAAATCGAACTTTAAATTTACTTGTTTCTCTTTGAAAATAAGTACTGATGTGGAAGATTTTTATTTTCATTGGAGAAATTAAAATTGAACTGTGAGTTCTTTAATAAAATTCAGAAGATAACTTGAACTTTCTATCTTCTATGAAAAATTTGGAACAGCATTTTAAATTTTTTCATCTCTTTGAGAAAAATCTGAACTAAAGTGGAATCTTGCGTGATGTCTATAGCTTGAATTTTTCTTTACTTCGTTGAGAAAATTTAAAATTGAAGTACAAATTTTTATCTTCCGGGTAAATATTCACAATTATGATATAGCTTCTTCTATCTTATACGGAAAAATTTCAAATTAAATTTTAAATTATCTTCCGTCTTTGTGAAAATGATAAAGTAAATGGAATTTTTTTATTTTATTTGGAGGTATTAGAATTGAACTGTTAGTTCTTTCATAAAATCCCGAAGATAACTTGAACTTTCTATCTTCTATGAAAAATTTGGAATATTATTTTAAATTTTTTCATCTCTTTGAGAAAAATCTGAACTGAAGTGGAAACTTGCATGATATTGTGGCGTGTACAAAAAAAAATCGGAACTGAAGTGAAAACTTGCATGATATTGTGGCGTGCACGAAAGTTGTAAAGTAAAGTTGTGGTGAAAAGGATGGGTATCTCAACTTGTAAAATGGGTTTAGGATGGACATTAAGAAAAGAACTTGTTCTGAAATGCCTTTTGAAAAGTATTGCTTGGTGTTGTGGGCATTCAAAAAGCTGTGAAGTATAATTCTGGATGAAAAAGTTGGGTACTTCAACTTGTAAAATGGGTTTAGGAGGGACATTAAGAAAAAAAGTTGTAAAGAAAAGTTGTGGTGAAAAGGATGGGTACTTCAACTTGTAAAATGGGTTTAGGAGGGACATTAAGAGAGGAACTTGTTCTGAAATGCTTTTTTAAAAGTATTGCTAGATGTTGGGGCGTTCAAAAAGCTGTAAAGCAAAGTTGTGGGGGAGACGGATCGGTACTTCAACTTGTTAAATGGGTTAAGCGGGAAATTAAGAAAAGAACTTGCTCTGAAATGCCTTTTAAAAGTATTGATTGATGTTGTGGCAATCAAAAAGATGTAAAGTATAGTTGCGGGTGAAAAGGCTGGGAACTTCAACTTGTAAAATGGGTGATGGGTACCTCAACTTGTAAAATGGGCTTAGGGTGGACATTAAGAAAAGAACTTGTTCTGAAATGCCTTTTGAAAAGTCTTGCTTGGTATTGTGGGAATTCAAAAAGCTGTGAAGTATAGTTCTGGATGAAAAAGTTGTTTACTTCAACTTGTAAAATGGGTTTAGGAGGGACATTAAGAAAAAAAATTATAAAGTAAAGTTGTGGTGAAAAGGATGGGTACTTCAACTTGTAAAATGTGTTTAGGAGGGACATTAAGAGAGGAACTTGTTCTGAAATGTATTTTGAAAAGTATTGCTAGGTGTTGGGGCATTCAAAAAGCTGTAAAGTAAAGTTATGAGGGGGAAGGATCGTTACTTCAACTTGTTAAATGGGTTAAGAGGAAAATTAAGAAAAGAACTTGTTCTGAAATGTCTTTGAAAAGTATTGATTGATGTTCTGGCAATCAAAAAGATGTAAAGTATAGTTGTGGGTTGAAAGGCTGGGAACTTCAACTTTTAAAATGGGTTAGGAAGAACATTAAGAAAATAACTTGTTCTAAAATGCCTTTTGAAAATTATTGTTTGGTGTTGTGTGCATTCAAAAAGCTGTGAAGTATAGTTGTGTTTGAAAAGTTGGGTTCTTCAATTTGTAAAATGGGTTTAGGAGGGATATTAAGAAAAAAAGCTGTAAAATAAAATTGTGGTGAAAAGGATGAGTACTTCTACTTGTAAAATGGTTTTAGGATGGATATTAAGAAAGGAACGTGTAGTTAAATTCCTTTTGAAAGGTATTGCTTGGTGTTGGCTTTAAAGAATGGGTACTTAAACTTGTAAAATGGGTTTGGGAAGGACACTAAGAAAAGAAATTATTCTGTAATGTCCCTTGAAAAGTATTGCTTGGTGTTGGGGCATTCAAAAAGCTGTAAAGTAAAGTTTTGGGTGAAAATTTCGGGTACTTCAATTTGTAAAATGGGTTTAAGATGGTCACTAAGAAAAGAACTTGTTCTGAAATGTCTTTGAAAAGTATTGCTTGATGTTTGAGCATTCAAAAAGCTGTAAAGTAAAGTTGTGGGTGAAAAGGATGGGTACTTCAACTTGTAAAATGGGTTTAGGAAGGAAATTATGAAAAGAACTTGTTCTGAAATGTCTTTGAAAAGTTTTGCATGGTATTGGCGCATTCAAAAGAACCAAAAAGCTGTAAAGTAAATTTGTGGGTGAAAAGGATGGATGCTTCAACTTGTAAAATGGGTCTAGGAGGGACTTTAAGAAAAGGAACTTGTTCTGAAATACCTTTTGAAAAGTATTGCTTGGTGTTGAGGTATCCAAAAAGTTGTAAAGTAAAGTTGGGGGTGAAAGGGATGGCTACTTCAAGTTGGAAAATGGGTTTAGGAGGGACATCAAGAAAAGAGATTGTTCTGAAATGTCTTTTGAATGGTATTTCTTGGTGCTGAGGCATTCAAAAAGCTGTAAAGTAAAGTTGTGAGTGAAAAGGATGGATGCTTCAACTTATAAAATTGGTTTAGGAGGGACATTAAGAAAGGAACTTGCTCTGAAATGCCTTTTGAAAAGTATTGCTTGGTATTTTGAGCATTCAAAAAGCTATAAAGTAAAGGTCTTTGTGAAAAAGTTGGGTACTTCAAGCTGGAAAATATGCGTAGAAGGGATATTAAGAATAGATGTTGCTCGGAAGTGCCGTTTGACAAGTAGTTCCTAGTGTTGAGGTATCCAAAAAGATACAAAGTAAAGTTGTGTGTGAAAACAATGGATGCGTTAACTTGTAAAATGGGTTTAGTATGGACATTATGAAAATAACTTGTTCTGAAATGCCATTTGAAAAGTATTGCTTGATCCTGAGGTATTCAAAAAAATGTAAAGTAAAGTCGTGTGAGGAAAGGATGGGGACTTCAAGTTGGAAAATGGTTTAGAAGTGCCATTAAAAAAAAGAAGTTGCTCTGAAATGCCTTTTGAAAGGTATTGCTTGGTGTTGGAGCATTCAAAAAGCTGTAAAGTAAAGTTGTGGGTGAAAAGGATTGGTACTTCAAGTTGGAAAATGGGTTTAGAAGGGACATTAAGAATAGAACTTGCTCTGAAATGCCTTTTGAAAGGTATTTCTGGGTGTTGAGGTACCCAAAAAGCTGTAAAGTAAAGTTGTGGGTGAAACGGAAGGATGCTTCAAGTTGGAAAATGGGTTTAGAAGGGATATTAAGAAAGGAACTTTCTCTGAAATGTCTTTTGAAAAGTATTTCTTCGTGTTGAGGTATCCAAAAAGCTGTAAAGTAAAGTTGTGAGTGAAAAGAATGGATGCTTCAAGTTGGAAAATGGGTTTAGAAGGGACATTAAGAAAGTAACTTGCTCTGAAATGTCTTTTGAAAAGTATTGCTTGGTGTTGAGGTATTCAAAAAGCTGTAAAGTATAGTTGTGGGTGAAAAGGATGGATGCTTCAACTTGGAAAATGGGTTTAGAAGGGACATTAACGAAGGAACTTGATCTGAAATGTCTTTTGAAAGGTATTTCTTGGTGTTGAGGTATCCAAAAAGCTGTAAAGTAAAGTTGTGGGTGAAAAGGATGGATGCTTCAACTTGTAAAAATGGTTTAGGAAGGGAATTACGTACAGAACTTGTTCTGAAATGCCCTTTTGAAAGGTATTTCTGGGTGTTGAGGTATCCAAAAAGCTGTAAAGTAAAGTTGTGGGTGAAACGGAAGGATGCTTCAAGTTGTAAAATGGGTTTAGAAGGGATATTAAGAAAGGAACTTGCTCTGAAATGTCTTTTGAAAAGTATTTCTTCGTGTTGAGGTATCCAAAAAGCTGTAAAGTAAAGTTGTGAGTGAAAAGAATGGATGCTTCAAGTTGGAAAATGGGTTTAGAAGGGACATTAAGAAAGTAACTTGCTCTGAAATGTCTTTTGAAAGGTATTTCTTGGTGTTGAGGTATCCAAAAAACTGTAAAGTATATTTGTGGGTGAAAAGGATGGATGCTTCAACTTGGAAAATGGGTTTAGAAGGGACATTAACAAAGGAACTTGATCTGAAATGTCTTTTGAAAGGTATTTCTTGGTGTTGAGGTATCCAAAAAGCTGTAAAGTAAAGTTGTGGGTGAAAAGGATGGATGCTTCAACTTGTAAAAATGGTTTAGGAAGGGAATTACGTAAAGAACTTTTTCTGAAATGCCCTTTTGAAAAGTATTGCATGGTGTTGAGGTATCCTAAAAGCTGTAAAGTAAAGTTTTGGGTGAAAAGGATGGGTACTTCAATTTGTAAAATGGATCTAGAAGGGATATTAAGAAAAGACTTTGCTCTGAAATGTATTTTAAAAGTGTTGCTTTATATTGTAGTATTCAAAATTCAGTAAAGTAAAGCTTCGGATGAAAATGAATAACACTTAAACTAGTAAAATGAGTGTGGTATGGATATTTTGAAAAGAACTCGTTCTGAAGTATCTTTGATAATTATTGACTGGTATTGGCGCATTCAAAAGAATCAAAAAATTGTAAAGTAAATATGTGGGTAAAAAGGAAGAATTCTTCAACTTGTAAAATGGGTTTAGAAGGGACATTAAGAAAGGAACTTACTCTGAAATTCCTTTTGAAAGGTATTGCTTGGTGTTGAGGTATCCAAAAAGTTGTAAAGTAAAGTTGTGGGTGAAAAGGATGGGTACTTCAAACTATAAAATAGATTTAGCAGGGACATTAAGAAAATAAGTTGCTCTGAAATGCCTTTTGAATTGTATTTCTTTGTTTTGAGTCATTCGAAAAGCTGTAAAGTAAAATTTTGAGCGAAAAGGCCGGATGCTTCAACTTGTAAAATTGGTTTAGGAGCGACATTATGAAAGGAACTTGCTCTGAAATGCCTTTTGAAAAGTATTGCTTGGTGTTGAGATATCCAAAAAGCTGTAAAGTAAAGTTGTGGGTGAAAAGGAAGGATGCTTCAACTTGTAAAATGGGCTTAGAAGGGACATTAAGAAAGGAACTTGATCTGAAATGTCTTTTGAAAAGTATTTCTTGGTGTTGAGGTATCCAAAACCAGTAAAGTAAAGTTGTGGGTGAAAAGGATGGGTACTTCAAGATAGAAAATGGGTTTAGTAGGGACATTAAAAAAGGAACTTACTCTGAAATTCCTTTTGAAATGCATTTCTTGGTTTTGATGTATCCAAAAAGCTGTAAAGTAAAGTTGTGAGTGAAAAGGATGGGTACTTCAAGTTGGAGAATGGCTTAGAAGGGCTATGAAGAAAGGAACTTGCTCTGAAATGTCTTTTGAAAAGTATTTCTTGGTGTTGATTTATCCAAAAAAGCTGTAAAGTATAGTTGTGGGTGAGAAGGATGGGAACTTCAAGTTGGAAAATGGGTTTAGGAGGGACATAAAGAAAAGAAGTTGCTCTGAAATGCTTTTTGAAAGGTATTTCTTGGTGTTGAGGTATCCAAAAAGCTGTAAAGTAAAGTTGTGGGTGAAAAGGATGGATGATTCAAGTTGGAAAATGGGTTTAGGAGGGGAATTACGTAAAGAACTTGCTCTGAAATGTCTTTTTGAAAAGTATTTCTTGGTGTTGAGGTATCCAAAAAAGCATTATAGTAAAGTTGTGGGTGAAAAGGACGGGTACTTCAAGTTGTAAAATGGGTTTAGGACGGTCACTAAGAAAAGAAGTTGCTCTGAAATGCTTCTTGAAAGGTATTTCTTGGTGTTGAGGTATCCAAAAAGCTGTAAAGTAAAGTTGTGGGTGTAAAGGATGGGTACTTCAACTTGTAAAATGGGTTTAGGAAGGACATTAAGAAAAGAACTTGTTCTGAAAAGATATAATAAAGCAATAAAAAAGTATTAAAAAATGGGGGCTCAGGAGCCTGGGGGGTGCGGGAGGGCCTTGGGGGGTCTGGGGGGGCCCTTTAGGGCCGGGTGACCCTTTTGGAGCCCGGTCGACCGTTGGGGTCGGGGGGTGGGCCTGTGGAAGTCCGGGGAGGGCCTTTGGGGGTCTGGAGAGGGCCTGTGGGGGTCTTGGGGGGCCCTTTAGGGCCGATTGGTCCTTTGGGAGCGCGGTGGACCTTTGGGGACCGGGTGAGGGCCTTTGGGGGTCTGGGGTGCCCTTTAGGGCCGAGGGGCCCTTTGGGAGCCCTCTGGACCTTTGGGGGCCCGGGGAGGGCATTTGGGGGTCCGGGGGCCCTTTGGGAAGTTGGGGGACCTTTGAGCACCGGGGGCATCCTTCGGGGTTGGGGTAGGGGGATTGGAACCCTTTGGGGTTGGGGTAGGGGACCTCACAACACTGTTAAAATACAACTTGTGTATTATAACGACCACAGAGTTTCACCCTTAAATTCTCTTCTAAAATCATCTTTTAAATCATCTTTTAAAATGTCTCTAACTGTTTCGCCGAAATAATTCCATAAAATGGCTAAAACGGCTTGGCCCAAATAATCCCTAAGCGTAATTTCAGTGTGTTCCTTTTGTTTGGCATCTCTGCGCTGACACATTTCAAATTATTAAGAAACCTGATTCCCGCGCTAAAACAATTCATCGCTAAGATGTTTCTTGGAGAATTGTTTCCATGGCGTTTGGTTATTAATATCTTTTGGAGTTCGACCAGTAGAGTTGTTTCCGATGTAAAGACAGTAATGACTTGGATCTATTCCCGGAGAATCATTTCTAGGCAAAAATTGTTAAATTCTTACAGATAATGTCAATGGTTGATTAATCTGTCAAGAAAGGGGAATTAACTTGTTGTTTCTAAAGGGAATTATTGATTCACGAAAGGGAAATTGAGGTCGACAGCACAGGTGTTCCAAATTGCTGGAAACTCGTAACATTCGCTGAGAGTTTGCACTTACAACAACAGCAACATTGACCTTGACATTCTCTTACAGCGTGCACGTACAACAACAACAACACCTTTGGAAATTTAGGTCAATGACACACATTGATTACGCAATCAATTTCTCAGAAATCCATTTCCCCTAGGGACTCTATGCCCATATTAGGACCATAAACCACGTGGTCCTCGTGGGAGTTTTAAAAAAAAGTGTCCGGATCGGGATTCGAAGGGGTATTGTCCTCGTGGGAGTCAATAAGGCATCTCTACGACTAAGAACCAAAATATATGTGCAGGTAGTTGTTCAGAGCAAACGCACATCCAAATAATGAAAATGCTAACTTTCTCTTTTTTTATTTCCCTTAGATATATTGTCCCCGGATCATTAATTCAACTTTAGCACTTTCCTGGCTGACATAGCAACGGTGTTAAATGACGATGAGAATTTGCTTTGCGGGGACGAAGGAACAAAAATGAAAAAAAAAGAAGGGTAAGATTTTATAGCTTTTCACCACAGTGAACTTGCATCTGCAAGTGTGCTTTAGCCTAGTCTGTTGTCTGCTGGCTGCTCAGCCTACTATGGAACTATGTAACAACATCATTTCTCTTGTTGTAAAATTTTTTCAAAAAACAAGACCATTTTCTTCTACAAGTGAGGCATATTTGAATATTTCTTAAGCTTTGCATAAGCATTCAATACAAATAAAAATAATAATTAGGTTTAATCATCTAAAAATCCCTATCTGGTTAAGTGTTTACCATAATAAAAACACTTATGAATTTTAGATCATGAAGGGGGATTTTCAGAAGGTCCGCTAAAGCATTGGCTCTAAAGCCTATGGCAAAGGCCATACGGCCCCACTGTTTTATTATTATTATTGTTTTCCCCATAGGCACTTCATATGGAAGGGGTCGGCGTTTAAACTTCAAAGGGGGCGCATTCGATTGGAAATCAAGACTTCTAGTGCCCTTTTTTAAGGGTCAAAAGTTATTGAAAGGTAACTAACACCCCTTCCACGCCTACCATTTCCCCAAACACATCCAATCAAAATTTTGAGATAGCCATTTTGTTCTAGATAGTTGATTTCTAGATAGAAAAAAGGCCGTTTAATTAGAATAGATAGCTCTTTTGAAAGCACTAAAAAAAACTGTAGCGTAAAGAGCGAGGTATTGACTTGGGGGCGAACCCCCTCATATACGTAATAGTTTCTGTTCGTTCTAAGTTACAATGTTGCTCCTTACTTTCAGTTGAAAAAACTTGTTTTTTTTTTTAATTTAATTTCTGATCGTTTTTTAAATAATGCTTGGAAATCTGGTGCCCCGTTCATAGAAATGTCCCTTACCCCAAAGAAACATCCTCCACGGAAAGATTCTTCCGAGTAACCCCCTCCTCCAGCCCCCCCCCCCCCTCCACACCCTTTTTTCCTTATACCCATCCAGGAAGCACTTTGAGAGGATCATATCTTTTAAAGACCAGACCCCGACAACGCGAGTGTTAATATAGCAACCTTCTACCAAAGGGCCTGCTGTGTAAGTTAGGCCCTTGATAAATCTAAGTATAAGTGAGGAGGAATGCATGTAAACACTTAACAGGTATAGGTTTTGTTTTGATTTTCTTTTCTTTGTGAGTTTTTAAGTTTCAACCGTGTAGGGTGGTTCAAGAGCCCCCACCCCCAAAGCCCCTTTATCCCCAAATTCCGCCAATAAAAATTTTAAAGTTCCCCGCAGTTAAAAAACGCATGTGGCATTGGGGCTGTTCTGTAATATCATTTCGTAATTTTCAGTATTGAGAAGTATAAACAAAATAAAATTGAGTAATTTATGTATAATGATATTAATTGTTGAAAGACCCATCAGTTCAAGAATTTATTTCACTGTAATGTTATTTTCATCTTTAATTCTGTAAGAACTGGAAAAGAAAATATTTGTAATATAATTCGCTTTCAGTTAAGCGCCAATGACGCAGTAGGCTTTTGGTTTTTATTTACAGTTTAGGAAGGGGGCAGTAGTAGAACCCTATCATGAGCTCGTGACGGGACTCCTTATATGGGCATAGAATACGGACGGGGCTCCATATATGGGCATAGCCTCCCTAGGGAGAACACGTGGTTAATGGGGTCAATGACCTCTTTTTCCAAGGTCGATTTATTTGATGTTTTTATGTGTAATAACTCCGGGGCGAAGGTTGCACATGCGCATTGAATTCTAACGGGAGCAATGTTATTGATCTAGGACTCGAGGGGGAAGTGAATTTCCGAGAATTTGATTTACATAATCGCTAGGGGAAATTATTGATGCACGTATGTGAGAATCACTACACATGCTGGATTAATTAATCAGCTGAAATTATACTGTTTTAATTTATTAAAAATCCTGGATACATTTATGAAAGTTTCGCTTATCATTTTACCTCTCTAATTTGACAATTCGTTGCATACTAGCTAGGGGACCGTATTGATTAACGATGAGGAGAATTAAGAAACATTAAGTCTTCTTTAATCTTAGGTCTGAGGAAGGGGGGAATTAAGAAACAAACATGGCTTCATTGTTGTTTGGTTAGCTTAACCTGAGAAATAGCACCTGTGAACTTGATTTACATAATCGCTAGGGGAAATTAGTGATTCACGAAGGGGAGAATTAAGAAACATTAAGGCTTCTTTAATCTTAGGTCTGAGGGATAAACATTCTTTAGGACAGAGAGAAAAATTAATATTCTATTTTTAAATAGGGCTTCATTGATCTCTAGTGTCAGGAATTATAATTGACATCACTTGTTATCTTGGAATTATGCGGGAGTCTAAAGAGATAGAAATTCTATTTTTAAATACGGCTTCACGGAGCTTTAAGTCGGAGAGATAAATTGATATTCAAACGAAACCCTAATAGTTTAGCTAGGAAAATTTATGAGATGAAGAGATTAACGTAGGAAGGGTTTCCTAGAAATTTGAAATGCGTTAGCGCAGAGATGCCAAACAAAAGGAACACGCTGAAATTACGTTTAGGGATTATTTGGGTGAAATCGTTTTATCCATTTTATGGGATTATTTTGGCGAAACAGTTTGAGCCATTTGAAAGAAGATTTTAAGAAAGGTTTTAGAAGAGAATTTGAGGGTGAAACTCTGTGGTCGTTATAATACACAAGTTCCATTTGAACAGTGTTGTGAGGTCCTCTACCCCAACCACAAAGGGTTCCGATCGCCCCACCCACCCCCCCAGGAACCCCCCCGGTACGCAAAGGTCCCCCAAGCACCCCAAGAGCCCCAGCCCCCCAAACGCCCACCTCAGACCCTCAAAGGCCCTCCGCTGGGCCTCCAAGGGCCCCCGGACCCCCCAAGGGCCCCCCGGACCACAGAGGCCCTCCCCCGGTCCTCAAAGGTCCCCCGGACTCTCAAAGAGCCACCGGCGCCCCCAAAGGCCCACCCAGACCCCCAAAGGCCATCCCCGGGCCCCCCAAAGGACCATCGAACTCCCAAAGGACCAACGGGGTCCCAAAGGCCCTACACCGGCCCCAAAGGTCTCCCAAGGTCCCATAGAGCCCCAGCCACCCAAACGCCCTCCTCAGACCCTCAAAGGACATCCCCCTCCCCCCCCCCCCAAAGGCCCATCGAGCTCCCAAAGGACCAACGGGTCCCAAAGGCCCTCCACCGGTCCCCAAATGTCCCCCAGGCACCCCAAGGCCCTCCCTGTGCCACAACGGCCCCCCCAGCTCCCAAAGGGCCACCGGCGCCCCAAACGGCCCACCCAGACCCCCAAAGGACACCCCCGGGCCCCCCAAAGGCCCATCGAGCTCCCAAAGGACCAACGGACCCCCAAAGGCCCTCCCTCGGCCCCCAAATGTCCCTCCGGACCCCCAAAGGCCCTCCCTGTGCCCCAAAGGCCCACCGGTCCCCAAATGTCCCTCCGGCCCCCCACAGGCCCGCCCTGTGCCCCCCCCCCGTGCACCCGTCTTTCGTTGATGTGTGTTGTCTGAAACCTATGTTTTGGGATGTTTAGTTTGCTACTTCAGGCTTTTCTGAGCAAAGGTTTCCTAGTATTTCCTAGGTGAATGTTGTCTGAAACCAATAGTTTGGGATGTGTAGTTTGCTATTTTTGACTTGTCTGAGCTAGGTTTCTTAGTCTTTCGTTGGTGTGTGTTGACTGAAACAGATGATTTGGGATATGTAGTTTGCTATTTTTGACTTTTCTGGGCTGGATTTCTTAGTCTTTCATAGGTGTGTGTTGTCTGAAACCTATGATTTGGGATGTGTGGATTGCTACTTTTGACATTTCTGAGATTGTTTAAGTATCATTTCCTAGGTGTTTGTTGTATGAAAGCTATAGTTTGGGATGACTAGTTTGCTATTTTTGACTTTTCTGAGCTAGGTTTCTTAGCCGTTCATAGGTGAGTGTTGTCTGAAACCTATGATTTGGGATATGTAATTTGCTATTTCCGATTTTTCATAACCGGATTTCTTAGTCTTTCGTAGGTGTGTGGTGTCTGAAACCTATGATTTAGGATGTGTGGGTTGCTATTTTCTGACATTTCTGAGCTGGATTTCTTAGCCATTCGTAGGTGTGTGTTGACTGAAGCCTATGATTTGGGGTGGTTAATTTTCTATTTTTGACTTTTCTGAGCTGGATTTCTTAGCCATTCGTAGGTGTGTGTTGACTGAAGCCTATGATTTGGGAGGTGTAGTTTGCTTTTTGGACTTTTCAGAGCTAGGATTCTTAGTCACTCATAGGTGTTTGTTGTCTGAAACTTCGGGTTTGGGATGAGTAGTTGGCTATTTCAGACTTTTCTCAGCTAAGCTTTCCTAGTATTTCGTAGGTGAATGATGTCTGAAACCTATAGTTTGGGATATGTAAATTACTATTTCGGGCTTTTCTGAGTTGGATTTCTTAATCTTTCATAGGTGTGTGGTGTCTGAAACCTATGATTTGGGAATGTTTAGTTTGCTATTTTTGACTTTTCTGAGCTAGGTTTCTTAGTCTTTCTTAGGTATGTGCTGTTAGAACATTATGATTTGGGATGTGTAGTTTTATATTTCAGACTTTTATGAGATAATGTTGTCTAGTATTTAATATTATAATGATTTATTAAAACAATAGTTTGGGATGAGTAGTTTGATATTTTGACTTTTATGAGCTAGGTTTCATAGTCTTTCGTTGGTGTGTGTTGACTGAAACATATGATTTGGGATATGTAGTTTGCTATTTTTTACTTTTCTGAGCTGAATTTCTTAGTCTTTCATAGGTGTGTGTTGTCCGAAACCTATGATTTGGGATGGGTTGATTGCTACTTTTGACTTCTCTGAGCTGGATTTCTTAGCCTTTCATAGGTGTTTGTTGTCTAAAACCTATAGTTTGGGATGACTAGTTTTCTATTTTTGACTTTTATGAGCTAGGTTTCGTATCCATTCATAGGTGAGTGTTGTCTGAAACCTATGGTTTGGGATATGTAATTTGCTATTTTCGACTTTTCATAACCGGATTTCTTAGTCTTTCATAGGTGTGTGGTGACTGAAACCGATGATTTGGGGTGTGTGGGTTGCTATTTTTTTACTTTTCTGAGCAGGATTTCTTAGCCATTCGTAGGTGTGTGTTGACTGAAACCTATGATTTGGGATGGTTAATTTGCTATTTTTGACTTTTCTGAGCTAGATTTCTTAGCCTTTCATAGGTGTGTCCTTTCAGAAAATTATGATTTGGGAGATATAGTTTGCTTTTTGGACTTTTCAGAGCTAGGATTCATAGTCACTCATAGGTGTTTGTTGTCTGAAACTTCTAGTTTGGGATGAGTAGTTGGCTATTTCAGGCTTTTCTGAGCTAAGGTTTCTTAGTATTTCATAGGTGAATGTTGTCTGAAACTTATGATTTGAGTTATGTAAAATACTATTTCAGGCTTGTCTGAGTTAGATTTCTTAGTCTTTCATTGGTGTGTGTTGACTTAAACCTTTGATTTGGGATGAGTGGTTTGCTACTTTTTACTTTTCTGAGCTGAATTTCTTAGCCTTTCATAGGTGTTTGTTGTCTGAAACCTATAGTTTGGGATG